>NW_026585580.1:4430533-4550990 GCF_907164565.1 Psammomys obesus | reverse complement strand
CGCGCGCCCGCCCGCCCGCGGTCACGCGCCTGGAGGTGGGGGCGGTGGAGGGCGGCCGGGCGGCGGGGGCGCGCCGAGGAACGCGCGGGCCCCCTTCGCGCGCAGCCCCGGGGAGAGCGAGCGCCGCGCGCCGGCGCGCACGCCCGACACACAGCTTTACTATCTCGCGCCCTCGCGCGCCTCCCTCCTCGCCGGGCATTCAAACAGCTCTCCGACGTCGCCAGCCCAGGATTTTTACCCCCGGCTCCTCCGCCGCGGCTCGTCCATCACTACCAGGCAGGGAGGAGGGCGCACCAAGCCACCGGCTCCAGCTCCAGCCTCGCCACCGGCCGGGAGCACTCCTGCCACCAGCCCGCCGCCCCAGCCGCCGCCGCCGGCCACTTCTCAGCGCTCTCTTGGCTTCTTGGCCAATCCGTTTGCTGGGGCGGGGGTGGGTTTGGGAAAACACATCTGCGCTCTTAATCCACTTCCATTTTTCTGTTTGTTGTTTCTGTGGAGTCTCCCTTCAGGGGGCCTCTCTCCCCGCCTCTCCTTTGAAGGCTTCATTCACTTGGATAAGGCGCAAGGCTCTGGCCGCTGGGTACCACCACCCCCACCCCCTTTATATATATTTTTCTTTTTTTTTTTTTTTTTTTTTTTTTTTTTTTCCTGCCTTTCCCCCCCCCCCCCCCATAATAAATCTTAATATTTGAAGCCGAGCCGGGGAGGTGAAAATGGGCAACGGTGATTGGGACCGAAGGGGAGTCTCTCCGTCACTGTTGTTGGGACGTGTGCCTGTGCTGGTGTCTTAGACCAAGAGCCTCCCGGAGCTTTCGGAGTGGAAGGTAAGGAAAGGGGCCTAGGGGTCACCTCTGTCTTCTGGGGGTCGCCCAGGACAGGCTTGGGCTCAGTTTGGGGGAGGGAAGTCAAGGCTGTTGCTGGCGGATGGAGAGGGATGGAGAGGTTCTGAGCTTACTTAAACGCCGCAGTTGAAAAGTTAAGAGAAGTCTGGTTTTGAAGAGGTGTGCTGGATGGGAAGGAATAGGGAGAGAGACCCAGAAAATCTAGCAACTCGAGCGTGATTGAGGTAATTTTAGCGGGGGCGGGAGGGGGTAGGTTAAAAGGAAGTTAGGATAGAGTAGGATTGGGTCTTCTGTTGGGGGAAAAAAAAAATCAGTGGAGTGATGGCGCCGTCTATGTTCGGCTAAACTAAAGTGTCACCCAGAAGATCAGTTTTGAGAATAGCTAAACTCAGTGCTGGTTTGCCTCTCAGCAACAGCCAGATAAATAAATAAATAAATAAATACAACAACATTCTGGAGACCTCTGTGATCATCCCTTAGCCAACCCCTGGTCCATTATTTTCCTCAGACAGATATACAGTTGTTTGAAGAGGCCCTGCAGTGTGTGTGTGTGTGTGTGTGTGTGTGTGTGTGTGTAGGGGGGGCAGTTCAATGATTCATATTTAGTATTATTTAGAAACAAACAAGACTTGGTACAGCAAGAACGATTAAAAATAAAGAGCATTACAGGAAGGGTGCCCTCTCAAGAGATGTGTGAAATCAGCTATTTCCCACTCTTTCTCATCACTGAGAAGCACAGTATTGCAGACATTAACTGTCAAATAAATGGAAGCAGAAATACCGATTTCATAAGGAAAAGAAATACGACCTCCTTTTGAGTTCCTGATTATAAAATGAAGCCCCCTTTCGTGGTTGGAATTCCTAATTTAGACACTTACTGTCACATTGGCTTTCAACGCCTACACTCTATCCTGAAGAACACTGCGCAGACCTGCATTGCCTGCAAAGTGCTGCACGGACACACACACACACACACACACACACACACACACACACACACACGATTGTTTCCAGATTTTTAAAGGATATTTTCACCTCTAAAAGATCATTGCCTTTATTTTTTTCAAATGGGAAAAGCAATCCTCATTGAGCTGTGTGTTTGAAAGAGAAAACGCTGTGCTGATGGTCCTGTCAGCTCTGGGGTTATTTTAAACTGCTGCTGTATAGAGATTTACAGTTGGGGCTCTTTTGGCCTCTGTCAAGACAGAGGGTTTGAATTATAATCTGTAAAATGCAGATCTATTCAGGGACTTTGGTCACTGGGTTGGGAGTGCATGTGTTGGTGTGTTATGCAATGGCAAAGAAGGTTTTGTGCTTTGCTTCAGAGAGGACCAGACAGAGAAGGCATGGAAAACTCTTTAACTGTCTATACCTCTGTCTGTATGTCTCTGCTTATAGAATGGTGGAAGAGACCTCAGCCTAAAGCCTTTTGAAATTAACTTGACCATCACTTTTATCAGCTTAAAGGCTAAACAAACAAACAAACAAACAAAAAAAAACAAAAAAACAAAAAAACACTCTCATTTATTCTGAGAAATAACTTCCTAAGGGTTCAAGCTGAAAAATATTTAAGTTATTTTGGGGTAGCAACTTAGAGAGGTAAATAAAATCAAGGATGCTTTGGTTCCTCAAGGCCAGGACAAAAATAAATTAAAAAGATCTCTGGAGCACTTGTTTAAAAGGCAGAAATTCAGTAATTGAAATCAACTAGGGGCAGAAAAGATGCTAATATTTTTCATGTGCCATGTATAAATCCCAATTTACAAGAGATTACTCTAGCTAAAACTACCTTAATTTTAAAAAGGAAAAGGAAAAAGACCGAAGCAAGCCTAGTTAACTGCAGTTCTGGGATTTTTGACCCCTGACATCGCCTTTGGACACAGATACCAATACAGTGATCCACTTTATGCACCCCAGGAGGGCATGCCGTAGGCAATGGCCGCCTTAGATCTCGTACTCAGTGGCGATGCTGAGTGCCAAGTCTTTCCTGTACATCTCCCCATGTGTGCCCTTTTACCAGATCATGGCTTCAAACTCCTATGAACCCACACAGATGCCCATGTTTTTGCACAGGAATTTCTCATCAGTTCACATGGGGCCCCTGCAAAGGCAAGTAGGGGCATTTGGGAGACCATGTTCCATCTGGAACAAATGATCATTTGTGCTGGTAAAGCTGTGGCTATAATTTATCATGATTACTTTTCGCATTTAAGAGAAAAGAAATAATGCGATGACATCTGCTTCCAGATTATCAGATTAGATTTCGTGTGATGGTGTTTACTGCAGGCAGAGGACTGAGGGAGAGGAAAGGTTGTGTAGCTGAAGTCAGTATCTCAGCAATTAACATGCAGGTTATTGCTACTCGGAAAACCCGTTTTCCCGCTTCACTTGATAGAATGATAATGGATGTGCAGGAAATCCTGGTGGATGAATTAGGACATAACTATTAATAATCTATTAAATGTATTTTTAAATTGAATGTTGAGACTTTGTTCATCGCCAAGAACCACGTGAGGGCGCTGTTCACACAGCAACTGATAATTTCCTGGCAGTATAAAATAAAAATCACCTGCCCTTCTTTTAAAAAGGGCTTTTTACTGAATTCTTGAAAACAGCTGGCTGCAATATTGGAAAGGTTTTGTTTTGTTTTTTGTTTTTTTTTTTTCAATGCCTATGGTCTTCTGCTTGCATTTCACTTCCATTGCCATTCTTACAGGCCAAATGACATAGGATGAAGGCTGTTCGTAACCTGCTGATTTATATATTTTCCACCTATCTCCTGGTTATGTTTGGATTTAATGCTGCCCAAGACTTCTGGTGTTCAACTTTGGTGAAGGGAGTCATTTATGGATCCTATTCTGTAAGTGAAATGTTTCCCAAAAACTTTACAAACTGCACTTGGACGCTGGAAAATCCAGATCCAACCAAATATAGCATTTACCTGAAATTTTCCAAAAAGGACCTTAGCTGCTCTCACTTTTCCCTTCTGGCTTATCAGTTTGATCATTTTTCCCATGAAAAAATAAAGGATCTTTTGAGAAAGAACCATTCTATAATGCAACTTTGCAATTCCAAGAATGCTTTTGTTTTTCTACAGTATGATAAAAATTTTATTCAGATACGTCGGGTATTTCCAACTGATTTCCCAGGATTACAGAGAAAGGGCGAAGAAGATCAGAAATCTTTTTTTGAGTTTTTGGTCTTGAACAAGGTGAGCCCAAGCCAGTTTGGTTGCCATGTCTTATGCACTTGGTTGGAGAGCTGCTTAAAATCCGAAAATGGGAGAACGGAGTCCTGTGGAATCATGTACACAAAGTGCACCTGCCCTCAGCATTTGGGAGAGTGGGGGATCGATGAGCAGTCCCTGGTTTTGTTGAATAACGTCGTGTTACCCCTGAACGAGCAGACGGAGGGCTGCCTGACTCAGGAGCTGCAAACGACTCAGGTCTGCAACCTGACCAGGGAGGCCAAAAGACCACCCAAAGAAGGTAAGTGCCAAAGGAAAGGGGGAACTAGGTGCTAGGGGGCGGGCAGGGGAGGCTTTGCAGGGAAGTAACCCTTTGTGGTTCACTACCCTAGCGGAATCCTTGCTCCTTTATTCTGTCAACTTTGAAGTGATTTGATTTGCCGTCTTCACTGTTGAAGGGCTCTGAAGTTTTAGCCTCCGTGACCTTAGAGACTAGCAGAGGAGATGTGCAGCTCAGCAAGGTGCTGCAGAAGTAGGGGTGGCATATTCAAGAGGAGACTGAAAGAAGTCAGTTTTGCTGGGGGTTGGTTAGGAGGAAGAAGTGTGCCTTTATTCAGGCTGCAGCCCAGGGAATCTACACATGCTTCAAGTGTGAAATGGATATGCAAGCCCAGCAAACGCCCTCTTCCCTCCCTTTCACCCATGTCTTATTCTCTCTCTCCTTTTTTCCCCCATAACCCGAGAACAACCTTTTCCTGAAATCAAGAGAGACCAGTTTTACAAAGGTCCTTATTTTTGTGTAGAGTTATTTTGCACAATAAATCACTATGCACACTCTTTGACCAGTTAAGGGAAGTACAATGGAATCCAGAGTTCCCTGAGTCTCTGCAGTCACCAGCAGAAGGGGCAGGATGGAGGGAATTAAACTACGTACAGATTCTAAACTAACTGAGTTCCCTCTTGCAAGTCTTGCTACTTTCTTTTCCTTTGTTAATATATGGAGAGAGGGAGAGAGAGAGGGGAGAGAGAGAGGAGAATGTCTCAGAAATGAGCTAAGTGTGTGGGGGAAACAGTGCAACGGAAATGTGGAGGAAGAATCTCAAGTATGAGTGACTTGTAGCTCTCACCCATCCTCAGAGGGGGAGCTAGCAGGAGATTTGAGAGTGTGGATTATTTTTAATAATGCAAGAAATAATGGCATATTTTGAGAAAATGACTTTTGCTTGGAAGGTTAATAGCTCTGCTTCATTTGTTAGAGGACAGAGCTGGTGCATACTCTCTCTTGTCCCCCAGCCCTGTGGCCAGAGAATGTGTTGATTTCTTATGCAGGAAATGTTTTCTGATCACCACAAAGATCCCAGTCTGTGGAAAGGGACAGCCAAGCTCCAGTCCCTCTTTCCTCTCCCTCCCCCAACAGAAGTTGTCTTTGTGGCCAATATAAAATTGACACATTGTTGGAAAATTTTCTTTAATGGTAGCCAAGGCTTTGTAGGAGAGTGGAGCCAGCAAGAGGGAAGGAGGGGTGGGGGTTATTTGGAGGAGCCTCGACAGCTTAATGCTGTTTCTCTGCTGGCTGCAATTTGGGGGATGGGAATTATGGAAGAGCAATGGCACAAGGAAAAAAAGATGCTAGAAAATAAGTGCAGGCTAATGGCAGCCAGAAAGGGATGGAAACCTTTTCAGATTTCCACAGGTCAGTGTTTTGTTAACAGCTGTGACTGAAGAAAACAAAGTAGTTTTAAATTACAGGAGTTCCTTTCTCTAGTAAAAAAAAATCCCAGAGAAGCACTTACAACTGCAGGGATGGTATTTAACACCATTTAAAACTCATTAGTGTCCCCTAGAATGAGAACTACAGTACACACAGAAACCGTGATGCCACAAGCTGCCTAGGAAAACGGTTACCATCAGAGGCTAAGCTTTGTTTTTCCTCTTGCCATTTAAAGGAGAATTATCAATGTATTTCTTCAGTGGCTGAAACTTGGTAATCTGCTTGACCCCTGATCAGATCTAATGTGGAGAATTAGTGTAGTTTTGCAGCCTGTTTTCAAATGGAAGTGACAGAGGAAAAGTTGTGAGCTCATTATGCATGCTTTTCAGGGATGCTGCTGGTTGCAAGCATAGGATGTGTAGAAGCTGCATGAGATGCACATTTGATTTGCAGATGAGTGGGCTGTAGGCATTGTATTTGGAAAGCATGTGGGAAATCACATATTTCTTGTTGCTAATCAGCTGTAAAAATGAGGAGGAAATACTTGCATAGGCAAATACATGTTCGTCTTGAATTTTATAATGTTAAGGGAGCTGAACTCCCAAGTTTATATAACAGGATACATTTTTATGCTGTATCAATAAAATTGCACAGCTATATTCTTTGTTGTCTGAGTTTGTGCTTTGTAATTGTCTAGGTGCCTGGAGTTAGAAAGGTGAGGACTTTTAGTTCCTTCTGACAGGTTGTAGTTGATGCATTTATAAGTAATTCTTATAAAATATGTATGAGAGCTTTCCCTATCTCATTCAAAGAAGGCCTTTGTGTGTAGGATCCATTTTTGAAAAAGGATGTGAAAATTTGCACCCTAAATTTTGTACCATTTATGCAAAGTATATGAAATCTTAAATATTTTATATAACTGACAAAATATTATGTTAAGAATGGTTTATTTAATATAATTTCAAGTAAGCTACATAATGGCACCCAGACATTTAGGTTAAAAATTACATACTAAATTATTGCTCATATTTAATTCAGGGTTTCTTCATTTTATGCGATAACTTGTGATTCTAGTTTATAATATGAGCTTTTAAAACTTTCACCTTCATTTATGGTATTTGATGGTCATATTTTCTAGGGAAACATATTAACTCTGCTGAAGGTGTTAAAAAACTTAATACAAGATTATCCCCCCAACAATACTGGGCTTCCAGTTCATTCATTGTGTATGCTATGACTAAAGTCTCTGTGGTGCTGATGCTCATGACAAATTGTGCCAAATGCTGGTTGTCCAGAATGTGTGCACTGGGGTTACAAGAACGGAGTTAGCACCAAGGAAAGAGTAGGCCCTCTGCGGTGGGTGTCTAAGAGATGATTTGTACTAAAATGTTATTAATCAACATGCAGAAATTGTTGCTCTTTCTAGTGATACCAACCACTAAAAACTAAAGCAAATCTCTGTACTCGTACTTCATTGGAGAATCTCATCTTAGTAGATTTAATAACCTTCCTATGTAGAGTCTTATCTGGCAGAGTTGGGGGTGACATCTGCTAACAGAAAGTTGCCTCTCATTCCCCCTAGTGTTGTTGTTTTTTTGAAATCATGAAAACAAATTTAAAAAAATGATTTGACAGTTTAGACAGTATATGGTTTTTAAAACTCTTTATTATGAACACACACACATATATTGTATATATTTACATATGAAATGTATTTAAATATATTATAAATTATATAATTAAAATTATATAACAATTATGAAATTAAGTAAATACTATAAATAAAAATGTATTTGTATACATATATATTTATTTAAAGAAACTTAACATTAGTATCTACCTGACTTTCGATGGAATTCTGGGAACAGATGGACAGTTCTTCACAAAATCATTTTTACGTTTTCAGTAATATGCTTTATTACTGAATATGACTCTGGACTGTACAGTTAGAATTGGTATTTTGGGGTGAGATCTATGTCACTACTTCATTTAAACGGACACTATTAAAACAGTTTGGACAGAAAAATTCCACAGCAGAATGTCCAAGTCATATAAGAATTCTTAAAGGAACCTTTGTTTGCTGCTATCATCAATGCTCTACTTATGTGAAGGGAAATCGGGATCCTTGTGTATAGATTCCAGGAAATCTGCACACACTCACTTATTTGTCTTTCAAGTCTGGATATGCTAATACTGAATATTACAGCTCCCAAGGGAAGATTTGCTTTGTGACTGTGTAAGCTCTTAACTGGGGTGTGTGTGTGTGTGCTCACGTGCACACAGATATTAATAATCTTGAGGAAATTTTCGTCTCTTTCATCTTATTTCTTTTTTCTCTTGCCCTATTTACTCTTACATTATATTTTGACCCACCTTTCATCTTCTCTCTTATCTTTCTTGGATCTTGACTCTTTTGTGAATAATTGTTATCATTGCACCTTCTTCATCAGAGGGTAAGTGCATCTGTTTTTCCTGGAGAAAACAGACCCTGAGGTTTGCCCTGTCTTTTGCTGTTTCCTGCAGCCCTTTCCAAAGACTGGAGTTTTACTCTAGCACTTAACCATGATGCAGTGTGATTTTCCCATTGTGTTACCTTCTCCTTCTTTGCTTTTGGGTTAAGTTAAAAAGCCTAGGATTTTGAAATTGTTAGCCCAATTTTAACAAAATTTCAGTGACTACAGGTTGAAATGCATGTTAAGTGAACAAAACAATGAAGTTCTAAAAAGGAAAGATATTAATGTATTGATTGCAGTCAAAGGAGTATTGATGAATCATTTTGGGAAAGAAGTCACCTTTTACTCTCTTCTGGGAGAAGATGGATTCTATTCACAACATTTCCAATTACGTTAATGCATTGTTGATGTTAGAGAGTGCTCTCCAGTGTGTTCTAATGATCCTTTGAAAAGAGCAAGAAGAATACAGGTATTTAGTATTGCTTCATAATATTTACTTGGAAATATAAATGATAAGCATAACTTGTTAAATATGACCATCCAGAACTGTGGTTCTAGGTCGCAACCCCTTTGGGGATCAAATGACCCTTTCAATGGATTTACTCAAGGCCATCAGAAAACACAGATATTCACATTATGATTCAAAAGAGTAGCAAAATCACACTTATGAAGTAGCAGCAAAATTAATTCCATGTTTGGGGTCACCACATGAGGAACTGTATTTAAGGGTCACATTGTTAGAAATTCACATCATTGAAAACCATTGGTCTAGACGATGATAATACAGTTGCTACATTTTTCTGCCGACATCCCTGTGTTTCTCTTCTACCTCTTACATGACCTCTGTAGTGACAGCAGTTCCCATACCCTCCCTTGTACAATAAGCTTGTACAGAAAAGCATGTTTCTTTGTGTTATTAGCTCTTTATTAGGAACTATACATATTGTAGTGGCAGAATATGACCAAAAAATGAAGTCCCAGTCAATCAAAATGCTGACGTTTCCCCTTTTTTCAATTTTACAAGTTTACCAACTTAGGAAATACTTAACATATGCAGTGCTTATGAAATAAAACTCTTTCTATGTGGTTTTGTAAGTAGTCGTATCATAATATTATAAAAGACTTGAAAATTAAGTGTGCCTGTGTGTCATGCACATAACAGTTGAGGCAGAAACCATAAGGTTCAATAGGTCTTTGTGACTACTATGGCTAAGGTACTGAAATTATGTTTCCACAAAAACTGAGCATTGATAGTCATTTTTTGAAGTAGTTATTCTGTGAAATACAGTTTTCTTTAGAGTTAACTTGATATGTATTGACTATAAAAGTCAACTGGCTCTTGAATCAAGAATTAGTGTAATTAAAAAATGAACTTTTTCTGGGTTTAGGAGATAGCTTAGTCAGCAAGGTATTTGCCACATAAGACCTGAATTTTTTCCCCAGAACTTTAATAAAAAGCTAGGTTTAGTGGGCTGCTTGGTAAGTCAAGAACAGGGAAGTGGAAATCAAAGGATCTGTAGCCTACCTGGTAAGTTACATGCCAATGAGAAATGTTGTGTCCAAAAATAAAAAAGGTGGCAATGCTTAGTGCTCAAGATATAAGAAAAACTCATATTGAGTATAAAAATAAATAATGAGTTTAATGATTAGATAGTTTAATTTTATCAATATCTATGAAAACTTGATTCACCTTACTAATACTCTCTTTTAATATATCAGTAAAATACTTCTTTATTTAATGCCGGAGAACCAGTAAACTTTCTACATGAGTCACTTCATTGAATTGAAAACAGTGGTTTGGTATGTATGGGCCTGAGTCCATAGAATGACTTGGCCATTTTTGACAAGCAATATCATGAGTTGTGAATAAACTAGGAATTATATCTGTGAAAAAGGAGTTGTACTCAGTGAGATTGTTCCTATCAACATTTGACACATTTCTCAAGTTATGTTAGTGTTTTTTTTTCTCCATTTGGTGACTTATTTTTTTTTCCTTTTTCTTTCATTAAAACTCACATAGTTCAGAGATTTATAGATTCTTATAAAGTATTCTTATAACTTGATTAGCATAATAATAATTTCATAATAGTGCACAGTAACACACACACACACAGACATGATTATGTAAGTCTAGGACAAGTTAACCCACGGTGTTAAACTGAATTTTCCTAGTAGTCAATAGGTTTTTGCCTTTTAATTTTCCATAAAAACAAACAAACAAACAAACAACAAAAAAAAAACAAAGGCTGAACTCACACTCTCCTTTGTTTCTTCTTGTGAGGAAGATGGAGAGTGTTAACAAGTCAGAGTGATGCTACCTAAAACATTAGGCAGGCCGCAGCTGGAGAATCAGTGTGTGTGTGTGTGTGTGTGTGTGTGTGTGTGTGTGTGCGTGTGTGTGTGTGCGCGTAAAAAATACCATTGGCTTAAAAACACTTTTTCCTTAATGTGTTTCCTGATGTGCAAATATTTATTTCAGGATCAGGAGGCACAAAGTTCTTAGCTGTAATGTGTTCTGTGAGAAATTCTTTAATGAATGTATTCCTGCAGACAAAACAAAACAACACAAAACAAAATAAAACAACAAGCCAAGGAAGTAGTTGAAAATTTAAAGAAAAGTTTTTATTATTTCTATGTGAACATGGTTGAAATTCTGAATAAACCAAAACAAATTTTCAACAAATGCTGTGAATTGTAATGGATAATGTCTAGCCAGGGTAGCTGCACTCCATTCTGATGAATGGTCCTTCAGCATGTACGGCATAGAAGTCTCACACATAATTGTTGACTGGGGCATATTCCATCAAGCTTTAACATCTGCACACAGTAGAATTGTTTTTTACAGTTGCTGTAGTTTTGATTAGTGATTATATAACACCACTGTGTGGTATTCTGTTTATCAGGTGGCTTACGCTATCTTTTACATTTTTATTTTCATACATTAATTTAAAAGATTCTTTTTAAACAACCAAGGTTTTTGAAATCACTTAAAATTTTACCCCATGGAGACCTGACAACATTTTAGATTGTGATTTAATTATTGGAACTTGTTTGTAAGTTTAGGGCATTTAATAAAGGACTATTAAGACCTGAGCATGTGTACATTTTGCATAAGATAAACAAAAACATTTATAGAATTCTATATTGATGGAGGCATGACTAATACTTCAAATAGATCAACCTAGTGGTATATGACTCAGCCTGGAAAGCTGTCCTTTGGATATCTTTGCTTATAGGCAACCAAGCTATTTAAGTTAAATTGTTTTCAAGTATTTTAATCTTTGCTGCATGATACAAAATGAAGCTTATATTTGGAGATTTGCCTTGCAAAGGAGTTCTCTTCAAATGCCAAAGGATTCTTTTCAAATGTTTTAAATCACTTAGAAGAAAAGTATGGCTTTGTTGTTATTTCTTTCACAGAAGTTAACCAGTTTTAACAGGACAGTGAACACCCTTCAGCTTCTTATATATTCAAATATAAGTAAGAAAACAAAGTATTTTAGTTTTGGTATGAAGATTTTGAAAGAAAAAGATTTTGAAATTATTCTTAAAGCAAAATTATAAAATGTCTGTATAATTCTTTTGAGTTAACCTTTAAAATGTGGTCTAAAAATTCTACCAACAGAGAACCAACCTACCTACCTAGTTATCAAGATGAATCATTTATCTTCCATTAGTAAAGAAAGTTCACCAAATAACAAATACATAGGAATCAGCTGAACAAACAGCCATCTTTTCTTAGGTCATATATGTTTGCTATGATCCTTTCTCCTCAATTTATCACCAACCTGAGCCGCCTGGGAAGAGAAAACTCAATCAGGTTGGGCTGTGGGCATGTCTGTAGGGCATATTCTTGGTTATGTGAGGGAGGGAGCGTCCTCCCTGGTCAATACCACCTCTGAACAGGCCTCCGAATGTGACTAAGAAAGCAAGCTGAAGTGTTCTTCAGGAAGATGAGAGAGGTCCACTGGTCTGACAGTGGGTGCTGGTGTTTCAGATAAAACCAAGGGAGGAAGGTCACAGGTGCAGGTGTCCAAGTGTGGGAGGAGCATAAGCGAAGGCTGTGGAAGAGGGAAGGAGGGCGGAATCGGAAGGATGGGAGGAGACGAGGGAGGGGGCCACAGCCAGGATACAACGTGAATAAATTGTAATAAAAAAAAAAAAAAAGAAAGCAAGCTGAGCAACCCCCAGGCAGCAACTCAGTGAGCCATGTTCCTTGAGGTATTCTGTCTCTAGTTTCCTGCCTGAAGTCCTGCCCTGACTTTTCTAAGTGATGAACTATTGCCTGAAAGTGTTTGATGGACTCTGCCTCTCCTCCTCTAAAATGGTTCTTGCTCGTATCTCACTGCAGCAACACAGAAAGCAAAGTAGATGACTGTCGCTCAGTGTTGTGACAGCGTTATCTGAAATTATCAAGTGGAAGGTAAACAGTGTTCCCATTATGTGAACCAAAATAACTGGCTTGGTCACCTGACCCTAAGATATAATATTCCAAGAGTTTGTCTTAGATCATAAGTTTGCTTGGTAACTGAGAATTGTTTGGAAAAACACGGAAATGACATTAGAACACCAACCAGATAAGATTAGAATGCTTTAAACACATATAGACATTAGTGAAAAAGGAAATTTGGACTCCAGCATAGAAAATCATAAAGGTGAAAAGACTTTTTGAAAATTAATAATGAGTAAATGAAAAAGTGCCACAGAAAAGTTTACCCTTCTGAAAAATTTCTCTTGATGTTTCTTTTAAGGTGAGTTTTAAAAAAAATTATACATTTTTTGGGGGGTGGGGGGAACCCTAGTTTCTCTGCTTGCATCTCTAAAAAATTAATACTTTAATTTTCATTATATGTTTTTGAATGTTTAAAGACTCTTTGTTTAAGAAGCAAAGTGCATAAGCATTTCAGGTGTTAAAAGAACACAACTAAATCTCCCAATCAAGAAGTGGCAGCTTGCAGAAATTTACTGCAGGCATTGTTTATTTAATCAATGACTGTATGTGATACATGCTATTTATACCAATATTGTGTGGCCTTAATACCATGATATATCATTATTATCAAGCAAACAACAATAATGTAAGTGGACAAAATAAAATGCTCAAGAATTTGGTAGTCCTAGCGGTTCCTAACAATTTCGGGAGTACTTGAATCTATGTCTCACATTCTTCAAATTGTAAGAATCTTTCACCATTGCCCAATTAATAAAACTTTCATTTGCAAATACGTAAAGGGGAGATTGCCTCTGTTGAACACAACTATTGTCAGAATATGCATCCAGCAACCTCTCTCTAATGTGAAAGAGCACGGTCGTTGTAGGATTCTTTGATAACCAGTTAGGACAATGATCAGAGTATGACTCATGTTAAGACCGCTGTAACTAAATCAGTGCTTCTATCCATTAGATTACTATTCTGTTTTGGTATGCATTAAACAGATTTGATGATTTACTTCAATAAAATTTTAATATCCATTTGAGTCTAGGATCACTACATTTAAGAGAACATGTCCCAAGTTTATTTTGACAGTTTGTTTAGAAGTCCTCCCATCATCTGCCTAGTATTTTTAATTTATTATTAGTAGTTTAGCAAATCTGTGGTTTGGGGAAAGCCTGCATGCCTATCTATCTAATCTGTGTATCTATCTATCTATCTATCTATCTATCTATCTATCTATCTATCTATCTATCTATCTGCCTTTTTTTTTTGTTTGTTTGTTTTACCTAAAGGACCTTGAGGAATAGCCACTTGGAACAGGAGATTAGGGAGTTGAGGGCCTGTGACCTTTGTTTCTAGTTTGCATTCTTTGGGTGGGTTCCATGCCCTAGATTGTGGTTGCAGTGGCTGTCTGGTAGTGCCTCCTCTTAAATGCTATGGGTCATTGTCTCCTTACTCACTTGAACCTGTTGCTGGTTAATGCCTTGTTGTATCTTGCATGATCTCTGCCTTCTTTGATTCTCACATTACCTTAACAGAAGGCAGGCTATTTCTTCCTGCAGCTCTCCTAAAACAGAGGTGGTGTATAGCGAGGCTAGTAAAGCGTTTTTTATGGCCTCTGAGGCTGATTGGAATCCAGTGCTGAATTTTCATCCTTCCCTTCAGTGTGCTAAAGAATTAATGGAATAATTAACCCTTAATAATATTAATATTATTTCTAACATCAGTATGGTATAATAATAATATATTTTTATTATTCGTGTAACATCAGTATTTTATAAGTGTTCACCTTAATCACTACGTATAACTCATGTTCTCCAAAAAGCTTTTCTATATTTATCATCCAAGGTGTTAAAATATCTGGCTTACTATACATAGACTTTTAAAACTAAGTAACATTTTGTATGTGTTCATATGTATGATATGTACATGTGGGTGAGAGCGCCAGCATGCCATGGTTGCATTTGTGGAGATCGGAGCACAGCTTTTAGGAGTTACCTCCTTTTCCCGTGGGATTTGGCGATGGGATGTACATAGGTCATTCTGCCTACACAGAAGCTGCCTTTCCCTGCTGACCCTCTCAACCCTAGCCTCGGTGTCTTAATATTAATGTGAGACTGGGGCATTTTCAGTATCTTAGACATTTGAAGATTACATTTCTGGGGTTGACAGACAAAAATCAAGCAGTTTCAAGATTTCAAAATGGAATAAAACGGCTGGAAAATGAAGTTAAAATGGAAGAATAAAGTGAAACCGGGATTTCAGTTGTTAATTCATTATTGTTTTGCAGATTCATCTCACTCACTGTGTCCCTTAGAGCATTAAAAAGCAAAAGTACACAACTTCCTAAACTTCTTTATTATGTACCAAAGTGACGAAAAACTTCCAAGTATTCCCTTAAAGTTTAATAGAAAATATTATATTTATTTCTTCTTTATTGTCTAGCCATTACTTGTTTTTCATATGTAGAAAGTAGCCTGAAAAGAAAAATAAGTGACTTTTCCCCCTAAATTTATTTGTACTGCTTGATGAGGGTTTGTGAACTAGAATCCCCTGGATGTTGGGAAAACATTTTAAGTTGACTACTCAAAATAATGGTGGTGTGGAAAGGAGGGCACATTGTTCTGGCAAGCTTTCAAAACCCTGCTAGTGCCCTGCAGACTGAGGAATTTCAGTGTGTTTTGGCTTCCCAGAGAGGTCAGCCTCCTTATAGATCTTTCAGCCTGTGGTCAGCTACTTTTGGCTGGCCTCACTCTTTGTAATTTAAAAGCTAAACAATGTGTGTGCTTAAGGGATAAAAAATGCCTAAGAAGTTAACACAGTACAATGGCTTTTTATTTTTAATATGGTTTAATTTCAAATGTGTTGTAAAGTGGCCAGAAAACTGCTTTTAAAAATCATAGCTTATAGTATGTTCAAAATCTATCCTCCTGAAAATGTGTGACTTTTTATCCTTTTGTGGTTTCCTTGGAATTTTGTGATGAGCATAGGTTGGTGTTGAATTGCTTATAAAGGGCATAAATGAATTTTAGACATAATAAATAGTACATGCGATGGCCTCTGGTCTCTGTCATGGGACCACAGAAACCACAAAAATGGAGCAATGATATTATAGAGTAAAAGTTCATTCTCTAAATGGCTAAACTGACGAAGGCATGAAAAAGAAGCCTGAGACAGATTGTGCAATCATACACGTTTTTCATGCCTTAATGCAGAAAATATTACTTTTCTCTAAATTCAAGTCAACACATAAAAGATTAAAGAAACAACCAGCCAACAAGATGTTTAGTTGAAGCAGTCAGGAGGCCTGGGGCCCTACTGCTCAGTCCCTCCCTTTTCCTGTGCTGGTCCCAGAGCAACTGCACCCGAAAAACTGCTGCCACATCTCAGTCTGCTTATACGGAGTTTGGGAAGGTTAGTATTATGCACTCATTTACAGTATTATAATTGCCTAGAACACGCAAGGACCATCGTTTTGCTTCTATTATGCTCTCTGTAGAACAGAATCCATACTCCTAGAGCACACACAAATGTTCTTAGTTTTCTCCCATACATGCTCCTCCCCACACAATATAATACTCAGGTTTGTCTGGGACGAACGTCCGTCCTTTGTGCAATCAATCGTGCAGGCCCTTGTGTACGCCAGATGATGTTTATACATACTGGAGAGTATGTCACCAATGTTCCGTCACTTCCAAACCATGTGTCATCTGTGGTCTTTATGATCACCTGTCAAGAACTGGGCCACCAAGTCATATCTAGGTTTGCTTTGCAAAGTTTTATAGTATAGAATCCATAGAAGGTCTATGCCAAAGACGAGACCACCTCTTTACTCTGTTTCATTTTAGTCAAAAACAAAAAAACAACAACAACAAAAACACAACCTCTCATGACCTACTTCTTGTACTTGCCTTGTGACCATTTCTTTAGAGTATGGAGCCTGACAGTGTGTAGACTTGAAAAAAGACACCATGTGTTGTTGTTGTTATTTTTCTAGTTATTTAGACTTCAGACAATTTCCCCAGAGGACTTCCAGAAAAAAATCCTCCTGAAAATTCGATTACTACAAGCATATTGCTTGTTCACATACTGGTTTTCCTTGAAAGTTGTGAATACTCATCTGAGACACAGTGCGAAGTATTCAAAATCTCCGATTTTATTGTAACTCAGCATTTTATTTTTTGTCCATACTTGTCTTCAATATGTGAGTGCACAAATGTGGGTGTGCATGTGTGTGGGGAGATAGTAGAAGAGATTAATGGCAGATAACTTGATAACTTCCTCAATTGCTCGTCATCATATATATTGAAGCAAGGCCTCTTGTTGACCCATGAGCTTACAAATTTGCATTGGCTACCTAGCGGGTTTGCTCCAGGGATTCCACGTTTCTACCTCGGGAGGACTGGAATTACAGTTAGGTTACCATTCATGCTTAATATTTACATCAGTTTTGGTCATTACTCTTTGGGCTATGTGCTTAAGTGGCAAGGGTTTTATCAGATGTTCTGTCTCCCTAGCCCCCAAAGTCTATTTAAAATATATAATTACAATCAGATTACACTGTGGTAGATTCCTTCTGATTTTCTTTTCTTTGACCCTTGATCAATCGGCAGTGGCCAACATACACAAGAAAAGAGGGAACTCTGTGGTTTAACTCAAAGGTGTGTTTGGTGCTGCACTTTAGCCTGTCAGTTATGACTCAGGTAAGGGTCTGCTGAGGAATAGTCACGGTGATGGTGTTCAATGGAGCTCTGACTTATTGCTGATGTGCTCAACAATTCACAGAGAGTGGTGTGATCATCACGACCTCGTACTTTATTTTGTGGGAAGGGCCTGACTCACACATGCACAGACTAGTCTGGAGGATGCTGTGTTCGCACTTTATGTCCACGTGACTCCGAAACTCACTTCAGTTATTTATCAGAATTTTTTTTTCCTCTAGCTTATTTAAAGCAAATCTTAAATTTGATGTGAGAATCTTGTCTTCTAAAGAAACCATTCATTATTTGTTCTACATTTATTATGCATGGCGCTGAGCTTCCTAAGGACATCCTCATACATGTACATAATGCTGTTTGATCATATTGACCCCCCAGGCCATACCTCTTTCTCCTGTCAGTCCCTTTATTTCTTTAGACAGGTTGGCTTATTTTGTGTCATATACATGCAAAAATTTATGCATCTATGTGAAGTATAGGATACACAAATGAAAGTAAACACAGTATTTGTCCTTTTGATAGTGACTTAATATACTTAATGTGATAATGTTCAGTTGAGTCCACTCTTTGAAGATGATACACTTTTCCGTCTTTATAGATAAGTTAAATCACTTTTCTGTGTTCATAGTACATTTCCTTTGTTCATTTTTTTTAATTGATGGATGCTGTTTGAGTCCATGACTTAGATGCTGTTCATAGTGCCTTCAGTACACATCAGTTTGCAAGTGCCTGCATGATATGTTGCTGCAGAGTGCTTTGGGTAAATATGAGGGAATGGTATAGCTAGGTCATACGGTAGATCTGATTTTGTTGTTTTGAGGACTCTACACTGATTTACTAGGTGTGTTTTGTTTTTAAAAGTTACTTGCCTATAGGCTACATCTGAGCAGGGGGTCTAGGCAATCTCCATTCCTGGCCCTTGGTTAGAGTGTTGTCTTTGCCGGAACCCTGGGCGTGTGTGTGTGTGTGTGTGTGTGTGTGTGTGTGTGTGTGTGTGTGTTTGTCTTGTGGAGCTTCTGTCCCCTTCAGGTATTACTATCTTCCCTTTCTTTCATAAAATTCCATGCATTCTCCGCAAAGTTTGGCTATAAGTCTCAGCCTCTGCTTTGATACCTCGATCAGTAGAGTCTTTCAGAGGCCATCTATGGTAGGCATCTGTCTTATTCCCTGTTTTCTTCTGCTTCCGATGTCTATTGCATTTGTCCTTCTGAACGAGGATTGAACATCTTCCCTAGGGTCTTCCTTGTTGTTTAACTTCTTTAGGAGTATAGATTTTAGTATGTTTATCCTATATCATATGTTAAATAACCACTTATGAGTGAGTATATACCATGTGTGTCTTTCTGCTTCTGGATTACCTCAATCAAGATGATCTTTTCAAGTTCCCACCATTGCCTGCAAATTTCATGATTTCAATGTTTTTTTAATTTTAATTTTTATATTAATTACAGTTTATTTACTTTTTATCCCAGCTGTAGCCCCCTCCCTATTTTAGCGAGTAGCATTCCATTTTGTAAATGGACCACAATTTCTGTATCCATCCCTCTGCTGAGGGATATCTAGGTTGTTTCCAGATTCTGGCTGTTATGAATAGAGCTACTACAAACATGGTTGAGCAAATGTCCTTGTTGATACTTGAGCATATTTTGCCTCTCTGATCACCTTCTTAGGGGAGGTGCAGCCTTGCCAGGCCACAGAGGGAATACTATGCAACCAGTACTGAAGAAACCTGATAAATAAGGGTCAGATGGACCCTATCAGTGGACTAGGGGAGGGGCATAGGGGAAGAAGAGAGAGGGAAGGTGAAATTGGGAGGAGAAGAGGGACTGGGCCACAGCCAAGATACAAATTGAACAAATTGTAATAAATGACAACAATAATAATAAAAATGCAAATGATAAGTTACTTGCATTTTTCTTTGTTTTAAAACTAAACAGAAGATAACTGTTGTCATTTGGTGAACCATTATTTTTACCTAACCAAGTAACAAATATTCATTCTAGTCTGGCAGTTTCAGTAAAATGTGTCCTATTCACGGAACTTTTTACTTTCTGCTGATCTTCTTTTCTCCACCCTGTTGTTTACTTTCTCTCTTTGTTCCTTCTCATTTCTTCCTTCTGTTGTTCCCTGACTTCTAAACAATCACACAGCATAATGAATTATTAACATTAATCCATCAATTAACCATTGAGGCAATTTACTGAGAGTCTGTTATTAATATACATGGCAATAGTTTTTGTAAACAAATATTCCTATAGTAGTTCCTGGGGAGTTTGTAATCACTTACGAAGCACTGCTTCATTAATCTTAGCAATTTTCTTGTGAGGCTAATTACGTAGCGATAATTAACCTCCCCTTTGAGTAGGTGGGTCTTTGTTAGGGGAGTATTCTTAACCTCCACTGAGAAGTGGGTGGGAAAGGGAAGGCTCCTGAACTTGAAAGGAAGTCTCAGGGTTTTTTACTGGGGAGAGAATAGTTCTCACTGCTAGAAGAATGCTGTCAAGCTTTGTTCTAAGGGCCTTGTCTCCTTTTCCAGACTTTCTCATCCTCAAAAAAAAAAAAAATGGATTATGCCATGCTCATTAATTATAAGAGGCATACTCCAGGAGTCAGGGGGAGAGTATGTAATCCATTAAACAACTGAGAAATTAAAATAGAAAGCAAATACTTTCTGCTTTCCCCCTCCTTTGTGTGTTCTAAAGAAAATCCAAAGAAGGAGCTAATTGCTTGTTCAGTTTTGACATGTACATATGTGATAAGTAACACACATGTTCACATATATTTATATAACTATGTGGAATTAAATGATTACGGGCATTATCTGCATTTGTATGATATGAAAATATCAATATTTTCCAATTGTTTGAGAATATCCTGACTTCTAAATATGCCCTCCGTTGGAAAATCTATTGAAGCCCAGAACAGTGACAGAAACAAAGTTATCATTTGAAATAGAAGGCCTAAAATTTTTTGAAAATTCATTTGTAGGTTTTTTTTTTCTTTTTCTTTTTTATGAAGTAAGAAAACATATTTCATGGATCTCCTAGGCTATCAGAAATGATAGATTTTACTTAGGACTTAAAAATAGACCATTTTTCAAGTAGACTTCTAAAATCTGAAGACTGTTCCCTGTCTGAAAATACACCAATCCGCACTGAGAGTTTGATATTACTCACATATAACATGTATAGAGAATTAGAGGATATAAAATTCCCTTTAACCATTGACTGTCTTGTAGGAATATGTCATGACCTCAAGCCTGCAGATTCTGCATCCCCACTTTCATTTTCTTGCTTTAGATTTGTCTTATCCAGGTTGATTTTACCATTAAACAAAATTTCTGCATGAGAAGACATTTCACAGCATTCAGAGTCAAATTGCCCTGATTCTTCTTTCGGTGCCTGGACTATGTGGTACAGACTTGGTAAATGTTAGATGTTATCAATTGAGTGATCTGATCCCAAAGCATTTTATTGTGGTAGAAATTTTGCTAACCAAATGAAATTTTGATTCCTAATAAAAAGTAATCCATTTATTTAACAGACACCAGAGAAATTAAAGTGTCTCCTCAAATGTTCATTGTAAGGAAATGTATTGCTTGCATTCTTCATTTCCTTTGCTGCTAAGAAAACAGTGAGTTAAACTGACATACCTGGTTTTCATTATACCTCATTTGAGAGATGGACCATTCTGTTCACAACCTAACTATTCTTTTACTTTAGAAATGAGTTAGTTGGTGATAGTTAATTAAATTTGGTCACGAAGCAAGTTTATCTTCTGAGTTCTTTTCCACTCAGGGTATACGGTCAACTAGCCTCACCCTTTCTTGATGATGTTTGAGTTAAATGAATTACTATTTTATTGGTTCTATCAAGTTTAAATCTTAGAACTAGTACATGTGTTAACTTGAAGCAAGCTCTCACTTATGTCTCTGTGTTCCATCAGTCTTTTTTCTTTCTGAAGAGTAAGTTTCCCTTGAAAAGTGATTTATTTCTTCTGCTTCTTTCATAACATTTGTTTGTAGGCTTAATTAAAGAAGGTAGTAATAAAATGTAACTGTGCATTTGATTTCCCAAAAGACCAAGTCTTTTGCTTTTAGAAAACAAAACACACAAAAAAGAAACACCCCAAAACCTTTAACTTTTGAATAATGTCACAAACCAGTGCTGAATTTTAATTTTTAGTCCTTTAAAAGCTCGTGGTTACACCTCCATTGCTGATGGGAATGTAAACTTGTACAACCACCTTGAAAATCAACCTGGTGCTTTCTCAGAAAATTAGAAATAGCCCTACCTCAAAATCCAGCTATACCACTCCTAGGCATATATCTAATATATGCATATTATATAATATATAATATATGTACAACAAGGACATATATACAACAAGGGCATTTGATCAACCATGTTTATAGCAGCTTTGTTCATAATAGCCAGATGCCCCTCAGCTGAGGAATAGATACAGAAATTGTGGTATATTTACACAATGGAATATTACTCAGCAATTAAAAATAAGGAATTCATGAAATTTGCAGGAAAATGTTGGGAACTAGAAAAGATCATCATGAGTGAGGTATCTCAGAAGCAGAAAGACAGACATGGTATATACTCACTTATAAGTGTATACTAAACATATAATATAGGACAAACATTCTAAAATCTGTAAGCAAGAAAGAGGAGCCACAGTACAATGGTCAATTCTTATTCAGAAAGGCAAATGGGATTGACATTGGAAGAGGGAGAAAACAGAACAGGACAGGAGCCTACCACAGAGGGCCTCTGAAAGACTCTACCCTGCAGTGTTTCAAAGCAGATGCTGAGACTCATAGCCAAAATTTTGGCAGAGGGAAGGGAATCTTATGAAATAAAGGGGAGATAGAAAGACTTGGAGGGGACAGGAACTCCACAAGGAGAGCAACAGAACCAAAAAATCTGGGCACAGGGGTCTTTTCTGAGACTGATACTTCAACCAAGGGCCATTCATGGAGATGACCTAGAACCCCTGCTCAGATGTAGCCCATGACTGCTCAGTCTCCAAGTGGGTTTCCTAGAAAGGGGAACAGTGACTATCTCTGACATGAACTCACTAGCTGGCTCTTTGATCACCTACCTCTGAAGGTGGAGCAGCTTTACCAGGCCACAGAAGAAGACAGTAGAGCCAGTTCTGATGAGACCTGCTAGGCTAGGGTCAGAGGGAAGGGGAGGAGGACTTCCCCTATCAGTGAACTTTGAGAGGGGCATCAGAGGAGATGAGGAAAGGAGGGAGAGATTGAGAGGGAGTGAGGGAGAATGCTACAGCTGGGATAAAAAGTGAATAAACTATAATTATTGTAAAAAAGTAAAAATTAAAATAAATAAATTTTAAAAATGTAAGAAAAAGAAAAAAAGAGTTCATGGTTAGAAGCCAAGAAACTGTCCTGTGGATGAGGTTTGCCTATATTATCTCTATCATCTGTGGATGAGTTTTGCCTGTATCATCTGGGCAGCTGCTATCAAGGCCACTATTACCCACAGGGTTGTATGGCAAGGAAACCATATGTATTTTAAGAGCTTCTGGGAAATTTAAATGAGTAGCCAATTTTTTTGCTATTATTTTCATCATTACCAACACAAACCTGTGTATTTCATTTCATTTGTTTGGTTCATTGGTGTGCATGCTTCCAACAGAAGGTCCTCGTCTATGATAATCAGTATCATAAATTGCATGGTTTTCAATATGCTTGAGATTCTTCAAGATGATGTATGTGTTATTAGGACGGTTTTAGTTTCTTTAATCAGTACCAGAGGGTTAGAAATATGGAAATATTTAAGTGTTTGATTTTATCTGTCACTTGCTCTATCTCTGGGAAAAGTGGAAGTGTGCTTCATATCAGTATGTACCTTATGTCCCTTCAAAACTGTGTTACAATTTTCTCTTTTGTGTAGTCTGTACAACAACAACAACAACAAAAAAACACATAGTTAATACATAGGCATTCAGGAGTGGCCTGTTTTCTCAATTTATATCTTTTTTTAAATTTTTTATTAATTACACTTTATTCATTTTGTATCCCCCCATAATCCCCTCCCTCTTCCCCTCCTGATCCCACCCCCCCCCTTTCTGCATGCATGCCACTCCCCAAGACCACTGATAGGGGAGGTTCTCCTCTCCTTTCTGATCTTAGTCTATCAGTTCTTATCAAAAGTGGCTGCATTGTCCTCTTCTGTGGCCTGGTAAGGCTGCTCCCCCCTCAGGGGGAGGTGATCAACGAGCAGGCCAATCAGATTATGTCAGAGGCAGTCCCTCTTCCCATTACTATGTAACCCACTTGGACACTGAACTGCCCTGGGCTACATCTGTGCAGGGGTTCTAGGTTATCTCCATGAATAGTCCCTGGTTGGAGTATGAGTCTCTGGGAAGTTCCCTGTGTTCAAATTTTCTTGTTCTGTTGCTTCGATTTCTTCCAGTAAGTGATGTATGATGACTTTGGTTTTATTTAACTTTGACTTTATTCATTTGAAGTTAGTGAACAGAAATTTAATGAATCATTTCATAATGAGGTTCCTGTCTTAAGTAAACCAGAAAGGGAGCTTAAAAAAAAAACCAAAAAAAACCAAACCACATCCTTTCTTTCATATGGATCTTCTGCAAAGCGTTGGTATTAGAGGAGGATGAGTGTAGATGAACTCATCAAAAATTTTGTCCTACAACTGTGAGTTAGAAGTCTACTTAGTAAGCACTCATTTCTGTGTTATATGAAGTTATAAAAAATTGTATGTGCTAATGTGTAAGGAATACCAATTGGGCAAATTACAGTAAAGCTTCATAAAATTCGTGGAGTATTTTTTTTAAATTAGTCCTCAGAAAGGTACATATAAGAATCTGTTCTCTGAGCTACTATGGGCTACATCTGAGCAAGGGTTCTAGGTTATATGTATACGTGGTCCTTGGTTGGGGAATCAGTTTCAGAAAAGACGCCTGTGCCCAAATATATTAGCTCCTTGCGGAGCTCCTGCCCTCTCCAGGTCATACTAACTCCCCCTTCTTTCATATGATTCCCTGCACTCTGCCAAAGGTTTGGTTATGAGTCTCAGCATCTGCTTTGATACACTGTTAGGTAGAGTCTTTCAGAGGCCCTCTGTGGTAGGCTCCTGTTGTATCCAAGTGGGTCCCTAGTAAGGGGAACAGGGACTATTTCTGACAGGAACTCAATGGCTGGATCTTTGATCCCTCCCCCACCCCCCGCAAGGGAGGAACAGCCTTGCTAGGCCACAGAGGAGGACATTGCAGCCAGTCCTGAAGATACCTGATAAGCTAGGATCAGATGGAAGGAGAGGAGTGGACTTGGAAAGGGGGAGGGAGGGTGGGATTGAGAGGAAATCAGGGAGGGGGCAATGGTGGGGATACAAAGTAAATAACCTCTGATTAATATAAAAAAATAGAAAGAATTAAAAAAAGAATCTGTTCTCTGAATGGCAAAAGTTGAACTGTTTTAGAAAGCTAATTTAATCCAGTCATATACTACTGTTCTGATTGGGTCAATTGATAAATTTAGTAGTTAGCAAGAACACCGGCCCACAAAAATTTCTACCTCTGGAATGCTCAGCTGTTAAAGAGTTTGAGAAAGCTAATCACTTCATAAACACCTTGTTGAAGCATGCAGTTCACTGTCTTTGAGCAATATTAATAGGTTGTTATTCAAAGACAATATTTAAAGGAATTATCTCTCACAACTTGTTAAAATCAAGCAATAACAACATTTAGATGGCTGTAGATAAAATCAGGTAGCTATAGATATACATAAGCGATACAACGGTTTTTTATGCAGTAAACATTTCTGTTAACCAGGCAGCGTTTGGGCAATGGCTGGTATAGTCAAATAAGTCAACAGAAATTTCTTACTTCTATTAGCTATTGTAAAGAGACTCTAAATGGAACAAAATAGTCCCCTAAGCCTGTTTACTTCTTTGGAAAACTGTTTACTTGTATATTTTACAACATTCCCATAATCTCTTATTGTGTATCTGAGACCTGTGAGAAATACTTATTAGTTTAACTTTTACCGTCCACAAAGGCAAATTGTGACACAGAGAAGTTCTTAATATACCATTTTGTCAAGATAAATGTGATCTAATACTCTTAATAATTCTATAGATAATCAACTTGGTCAATCTGTTATTTCTATGTGATGTTAAAAATTTATGAAGCCCTATTCTAAGATTTATAAAGTATGTTTCCTCCAACTTTGGCTTTCTAATGCTTCATCCAAATTTTTAGTCTTTCCAAAAGTGTACGTTGTATTCCTCCTTAGTAATAAAGGTGAAAGTGTTTAAAATTTTTACCTGCTATTAGTATACAGAGCCCATGAATAGCTTTTATTCATTTATATGAATTTTAAAGACTTTATGTTTTTCATTATTGTAAATATCCACTTATGTATAAATGTAGTCTATTTTTAATATTCTGCTCTAGAAAAATATGAATGTTTTATGTTACGGGAGCAAAGACTTTGCTGTTTAATTGCTTTGAACTTCACTTAGCACCACATTAACACAACTTAATCTGTTCCATAATTATAATTATAGAAGATCAAAATAAAATAGAATTATAATTACCTCTTCATTTATAAGGTAATGGTTTTAAGTTGTTAATATGTCATTTATAGTCGACAAAAATACAGTTAGATTCAGCATCTGCAATGGCAAAGATACAGGATATCTATAAAAAGAAATAGAGGTAAAAAGTTCATTCCTTACTTGAGGGAATAGTTTATTTAATTTTTCTCCTTTAAATATTTTGTTAACTATTTTTTTAATTCCCAGCTTTTGTTTCGCTGTGTGCTGAAATGGTATACTCTCTTTTAGGAAGAAGAAAATAATGTTGGGCTATTCTTTTTTTTTTTTTTCTTGGTCAAGGATTTATTTATTTATTTATCTATTTTTCTCACCAGTTACATTTTATTAACTCTGTATCCCAGCTGTGTCCCTCATTCCTTCCCAATCCCACCCTCCCTCCCTCATCTCCACTGTGCCCCTTTCCAAGTCCACTGATAGGGGGGCTATTCTTAATATTAATCTATAGATGGTATTAACTGTAATAGCATCCAATCATTGAAAATCAGTTTGATTCAAGCTTTATACTTTAAATGGTGGTGATTCAATATCATGAGGATATAAACTTTAAATGAAAGCAATCAAATATTATATTTCTTCACTGAAAGTGAGCTAATTATTTTAAGATTTTAGAGACTATATTTTACTATCTTTAAGATTTTAGAGACTATTTGTAGGCCTTTGGCAGTTTAAAAAATTTGAAAATTACATTACAAATATAGTTATTTTCACTTACATTTCTTTGATTATCTTTTCTATTTACATATTCTAAAAACACATTTTTCCAGAAATAAATTTTTCTTCTGATTATAATTCAGATTTAATGTTTTTTGTCCTCTATTTGTATTCAAACACAAAATCTATCATACTAACTATTTGTATGTTTTAATCACTGGGAAACAATTATATTTAAACCAGAATTTATATATTGTGCTCATATATATATATGTATATGCACTGTAGGTACATTTTTAGATATGCTTCAGCATTTGCAGAATTTATAAGATTAAGAAGAATTTAGAAAACTATGCCAGAGCGGTTTACTTGTTTTGAACATCTGCTTAACAGCTGGGGTAATGAAAGTCTACACAGCAGTGGGCATCCTTTACATGGATCCCCAGTGCACACACAAGCTCTAGGAAGAATTAACTACTATTAATTCTTGCTTTCTCTTTCCGGAGAGATTTCTCTCCTCTAAAGAAAAGATTTTAGAATTCTTCAGCACATCAGCTAAAATATATGGGGAATAGGAATAGTACTGATTAACCGCAGATTTCATCTTCATAGGATACTATCTTTTGACAGATGGAATATTTTTTTATGATAAACTTTCCTGTTAATGCGGAGAACACACTTAAGGCTCAAATGATATTGTGTCAATAATCCCTGGCTTATTCAGCTGGATCTATTCATTGAATTGACTAGTTGGTAAAACCTGAGTTAACCCTGTTAAAGTGTTTAAGATTAGTTAGATTATAAATTTTGTGCATTTAAGATGCAAATTTATCTAAATTTCAACAGTTCACATTTTTACTGTTTCATGTGAAACTATATTTTACTAAAAATTATTCTGTTTTCATTTAATGTATTGATAAGTTTGGAATGCATTCAACTGAAAATGTTTAAGAGCTTTTCCCCGCAGATCCCCCTGAAAAACACTTAATATTTAAAAAAAGTAACTAACATATAACAGTGCCCTCATATGGAATAGCAGAAACAACTTTTTCAAATCAGCCCTTAATTTTACAGGTCATTTAAAGTACTCAAGATGACATTCTTCCTATTTGAAAGTTTAGTCCTACTATTGAAATTTGTAGGCATTTTCTATGACTAAAAATTAATATGTAAAGATAAGCTTGAAAACATTGCAAGTTGACCCACAGAAGACTTTCTTCTAATATCTGCCATCTCCAGATACAAAAGAAAACAGTCACAGATTTGTTCTGTAATTATGCTTTTATATTAATTCCATTTTTAAGTGTTTTTGAAGGGCTCAAAACAAGACTGCAAAAAGTGTAGCATGAAGTTATTTAGGTCCAGATGAGTCATAATACCAGTAGATAGATTATTTGTTTTTGATACATAATAAGTTTGATAAATAGCTAAGAGATCATGATTCATGGTGATGTCTCTCTTCCTAGGCTAAGGTTATTGTGTAAAGAAACACTTATGTCTACATATAACACTTCACAAAGATGCAGTTCTTCTTATGTAAACAGTCTAGGAGTTCACCTTAGCCTGCTGCAGCTGCCTTCAATGATAACTGTCGTGATTATATTCCCATAACTATTCCTAGAATAGTTTCTCAGCATGCTGCACAAAATAAAATGAAGAATGGTATATGGAACTTTGAGATCAAACTCGGAAGCTGCGCAGTCAGTAATATGCTGCTGACATCCATGATATTAGCATGAAATAAACCAGGTATTTTCTGGCCTTTAGTACCAAGTGCTTTATGACCTCCCTCTTTACTGAACTTGCAGGTTTATACTGGTTTTGCTTCCCACAACCATGATTATGTCAGAGTCTCCAATAAATAAATTGTTGATAGAAGTAGGTAGGAGTAGATAAAAGTTATAATGAAAAGAGTAAAGTTTAGATGAAATTTAAGCAAGCTGAATTAAAGCATCTGGGATGGGAAGTAGGGACTCAGTAAGCATAATGAATGGAGACTGTTTCCTTTTCTGTAATTGGCACTTGATAATTTAAGGGGAAAATGTGAATGAACTGAGTAAGTAAAGGTAAAGGAAAATAAATATTTTGTGTTATTAAATGACAGGGAAGAACTGAGGTGAAGCTTTGAGAATACTCCTTTTCGACCCTACACAATTCACCGAGAGCCCAGAATGGCCAATATAGATATCTGTTTGGCCTGTCAATGTGTCTTAAACACTTTTTTTTTATATTCTTGAACTTAAAAACAGTTTTTAGTACCTGTATATGGAAATGGAAAATGTGTATATTTTAAATTATATCTAAAAATAATATTTTATGTAATAAATACACCAATGAGAAAAACTCAGACCGCAGTTGGTCCTCTGAAAATATAATTTAAAGACTTTCCAAACAACTGCTATGCACATAAACAGACCGTCACATAGAATCATAAAATTATATTTTGGGTTTTCAGTTACAATTCTAGAACAATTATAGGAGACGTGAAAATAGTAATGAATAATTCTTGATGTTTTCAGAAGTGAATTTTTTATATTATGAAAATATAAGTTATCTGTAGGTGCGATGGTCAGTGCCAAACGGACAGTAACTTTCCTCCAGATATACTTCAACAACTTTGATAGTAACAAAGTTAGGCAAAATATAAAAAATAACTTTTTTTTTCTGTTTTCTTAGTAATTTGCTTTGATTTTTGATTTGGGGGACAGAAGCTTGCTAGGTAGTCCAGGCTAGTCTTCATCTCACTTTGTAGGCTAGGCTGGCTTCAAACTTGTGATCATCTTGTCTCAGCCATTTAAGTAGCTGCAATTACATGAATGTATCACCAGAATGTGCCCAATTTATTCTTTTCAGGTTTCATAATGAGCTACAAAGAAGACTAGAGTTCAAGAGTTTTTAAATGTTCCATTATTTTCTTTTTATTTTCACAAAGTGTCTTATACTATAAACGACTTTAGATTTCAGAAATGCCTTTAAACCAGGGGGAAATGGATAGCCCATGACAATTTGTGGTAGTGTACACCAAATGATATTGCCTTAAATTTTACCTAGACATTTAGCATAACGAAAAAGTTAAATTTTGCTTTATAAACAAGTTGTAATTTTTGTCCAGTATATACTTTTTACTTTTTTAATTCTTCAGTTCTATTTTACAATCATATTAAGGGCTAAAGATTTCTGAGCAAAGATTCCTGGTTTTTCTAAAACTATGTTTTAACAAATGCTTATATAATAAATTATAAATGATACAGATTCTCATTTCAGCACTTGAAAAAAATTCCATGTAGTTTATAAACTATTTCTGGAATTTTAAATTTGAGGTTGATAAGATTAATTTTTTTTCAGGGCCAAGAAATTATCCTGGTGGTTGAATCAATAATATAGTAAAACTCTAAGTCAGGCAACTACTTTTATGCCTTAAAATGTTCATGTGTCCTAAAACCTGCCATTAGGATCTTTCTGCATTTTGTGCTTCTTGGATAACATACTAAAATCTACAGACCCAAAGAAGCTAAACAAGGTGAACCCTAGGGAAGATGCTTAATTTTCATTCAGAAGCGAAAATAGGAAGATACCAGAAGCAGTAGAAGAGAGGGAACAGAATGGGAGCCTACCACAGTCTCCAAAAAGGCTCCACTAAGCAGGGGATCAAAGCAGATGCACTCACAGCCAAACTTTTCACAGAGTGCTGTGAATACTGAAGATATTGAAGAAAGGGGATATAGAAGGAGAAGGACCTGGAGGAGACAGGAGACCAATAAAGCCAAAAAAAAAAAAAAAAAAGCTGAGCCCAGGGCAGACTGCAGAGACTGATGCATCAATAAAAGACCATGCATAGAAGAGGACATAGACCCCTGCCTAGATGTAGCTCATGGACAGCTAGTAAGGGGAGAATAAACAGTCTCTGACATGAACTCAGTTGCCTGCTCCTTGATCACTTCTCCCTGGTGTGGCTGGGGCAACCTAGCCAGCCCACAGAGGAAGAGGATACCAACAGCCCTCATGGAACCTGATAGGCTAGGGCCACATAGTAGGGGAGGAGAACTTTCTCTAGGACTTAGGACTGGTGATGAGGGATAGGGGAGGAAAAGAGAGGGAGAGTAGAACAAGGAGGATATGAGGGAGGGAGCTACAACTGGAATACAAAGTGAATAAATCGTAAAAAAATAATTAAAAAAATGAAAAGCTCACACATAAAAGAAATTTTTTCAGCAGATATAAATAGCTCTGAAGACTTGATAAATTAGGGGTAGATGGAAAGGGAGAACTCCCCCTTTATGTGGACTAGGGGAAGGACAAAAAGGAGAAGGAGGGAAAGTGGGACTGGGAGGAGTTGAGAGAAGGGGCTACCATTGGGATATACAATAAATAGTAAAAACAAAAACAAAACAGTTTGAAAGATCAGATATTTTACAGTTATCAATGCACAAGTTCCCTTGATTTCAACAGTAGTTAAATCAAAGACTGGGAAAAGAAGTTAGCCTTTCACTGTTTCTTTAGTCTAGAAGTATTAAACATGAGAAAACTAAAGGTGGTTCAAGTTTTTTTTCACTACGATACATTTAGATATCTTAGGGTAAAGTTAGTTAGGTCACATGTATTTTATAAAGGAAATCATCTGCAGTGTTTTGATGTCCATGCAATTTAATTTTCTCTAAAAGCATCATAGTCAATGGAAAAAAAATCTCCATGTCAGCAAGAATTGAATATGGAAATTCAATTCATAGGATAAATGGATTAGTTTTAAGTAGAAAAAGTATAGCAAGTAAAGTTTGTCTTTTCATGATGAGTGTTCTCCTTTGTCCTTTCATTTCTCCCAGTTATCACAATTCCTCATAAACTGTCACCATCAAAAACTATATTTACAAACAAATTTTAGGTATGTTTTATATTTGGATTAAAATATTTGTACGATCTGAATGTTTTGTCATACTGATAATTTATATGCTGACATCAAATCCACCAACACATACACAGTAGTTCTATTGAGATTATTTAGTAAAGTACTTGTAATGAAGGATCTAAGGCTTGAATTTAATCTCCAGAACCATTTTTTCAAAGTCAAGGTTGACATGGCATTTCTTGCTTTTAATCCAAACCCTTCAGATGGGTCGATCCTTGGTGTTCATTGGTGAGTCAACCAAGCCTGCTTGACAAGGTCGCCTGAGGACTCCCTGGCCAGCAAAGCCTAACCCACCTGGCAAGCTTCAGACAGTTAATAACTCATTATAAAAAATTAAATACAAGTTCTCTGTTGGTGCACTAGGAACTTGTCAAACGGCATTAACCTCCTTCTAGATAAACTACGTTCACTTTGATGGTAACAATGTTAGGAGAAAAATAAGTGACTTTTTTTCTCTTATTGTAATTTGCTTTTGATTTTTGATTTTTTGGGGACAGAAGCTTGCTAGGTAGTCCAGGTTAGCCTTCATCTCACTTTGTAGGCCAGGCTGGCTTCAAACTTGCGATCATCTTGTCTCAGCCCTCTAAGTAGCTGCAATTACATGAACATATCAATGCAAATTGCCCAGTTCATCTTTCTAAACTTTCATGAAGAGCTGCAAAGATGTAAATCTGTGCACAATCATGTGAGCTTTCATCTGCACACAGGTGAACACACACACATATACATAGATAGATAGATAGATAGATAGATAGATAGATAGATAGATAGATAGATAGATAGACTGATTACAAACATTTTGGGGGGGGGTGTTTAGAACATAATTAGGTTAGTATACAACCCTTAGGGTTAGTTGGCATTATCTTCCAGAAGTAGAGTCCAGGGAGCTAACAGATTCTATTTCGCCATTTGAAAATTCATTGAGAACCTAGGAGTCTGCAGTCTGGCAGTGTCCTTTGCTATAACATGGTGCTGCTGGTACTGTAATCTCAGACTTCAAGACCTCAGAACTGTGATAATAATATTTCTCTTCTTCATAAACGAGCCAGACTGTGTGACACTGTTATAACCAATGTTTCTCTCTTTCCACCCCAATCTGGTCTAATCATTGCTCTTTTATGACCTAGGCTTCTATGGCATAGTGCTGGACAGTTATCATGAGCATCATCAGGATCATGCATTGATGCTTAATGTTGCCAAAACTGGTATATTTTTCTACCTCACTTTAAGTTCTGAGTTAATTAAAACTGATAACTCTACACGTATGCTATTCTAGGTGCAGTATTAGTGAAATAAGACAATCCTCAAAAATTATACTTAATATTTCGAGTATAAGTGTACATTGGTGTGTTCATGTAATGAAGTTTTATATTTTAGGCTGTGTATACTGTAGTGACTTATTGATACCTACTAACTCTGTGTAATACAGTCTGGTCTATTAAATGTTTATTTGGCTCCAAATGATAAAAGTTTTGTGTTCAATAGATTGTCATTTAAATGTTTGTATGTGTATTTAAACTAGAGCTTGTTTATTTATTTACCAATCCTTAGCACTAGTTAGGTTAGGCATGTCCTTTCTTAGAATTTTAGGCTCTTTTATATTAAAATGTCTCAGAAACAGGTTTTATGGTAAGGAAGCGGCAGAACAGAATCTCCCTTGAGTAAAGGGGGTGTTAATCTTTCCAATGCCTTTAGTGAGTGTCTTGTCTCTTCCACTTGTCAGAATTAGCTTGGGAGTGGTCACTTTGCACATTCAGATTAGCTTTGTGACTACCAGAGGAACCTGAGGTTTTGATCGTGCAATCTACCTTCCTACATTTGCTTCCAGTGTCCAAGTAACTGTGACTCTTTGGAACAAACTTGGAGAAGACGGTTTCATTATCAGCTCCTGCTCCTGTCTCACTTTTAGATGAATATCATTAAATGATTTTTATTTTTATCTTGTTAACACCTAAATAAAGTATAGGCACTAATGAATAACACTGTTTCATTGATATCCTCATTTTTATGGTCTATAAAGGTATTTTAAGATTAAAATAATTATTCTTAATTTTTGTAAATAAGATAACAGGTTGAAATTATATTTTTTCCAATTATTTTATTTGCTAATTTCATCTTTAGAGAATTATGGATAGCAAAGTGTAATGTACATTGAATATCACTGGTATTGTTGGCTGAGTAGCTCAAAAAAATGTGGCAAGTGATATTGATTTTAAAAGTCTTGGAAGTCTGACAGCCAATGATCAACATAGTAATGTTATCTTAGAAGAAAATTTGTATTCTCTGAAAAAGTCATATTAAAGGCATAATGATTATTTTTAATATTTTTAAATATAATATTGACTTACTACTAATATTGTTTGGAAAATTGGAGCCACAAATGAGTACCTCTCGTGGGTTATTTTGTCGTAAAACTGGTCCATTTACAATGGCAGGCTTCAACATGGAATTGGAGAAATGTTTTAACTTTTTAGGGAAAATAAGATGTAAAATTAAATGTTAAAACTTTGCTGAGTTCAATTTAAAGCTAAAAGCTAGAACCATAAAATGACTGAGAAAATTCATTACTTAAGAGTTTGAGAAAAGCTTTAAGCAATTATTTGCTAATGATGCAACTGGAGTGGGTATGTATTGTACATCTAAGAAACACATCACACCACTTCCTCCATTTTTACTAAATGTGTATTTGTGTAAGAATGTGCCAACTTACCAGGGCATGGTAGCACATGCCCTTGATCTCAGCACTCGGAGGCAGAGGCAATTGGATCACTGCGAGTTCAAGGACAGCCTAGCCTACAAAAAGCAAGTCCAGGATAGTCACGGCTACACAGAGAAACCCTATCTTGAAAAACAAAACAAGTGCCAACTTACGGATCTTCCTCTGCTTGGAGTCATGAATGCTATGTTCTCTATTTAGCCAAAAAAGCACTCAGGAACAACCATAAGGAATCCTATAATCTGAATTTATATTCATAGAATTCTAGAGAATAAAAAAAATGCTTAGAATTATGTGTTCTGGGTAAATATTGAAAGTAATCTGATAACACAGTGTAATAATGGATAGCAGAATCCCACAGCTACCTTCTCTTATAGCTCCGGGTTTCAGGGCTCCAAAGAACATTTGCAGTAACGGCAAGGCCTTTTTATAGTTAGATTTTCAGACTGCCTGTTATGGTGCTGTGTCCTATTTGTCAAAATAATAATGAGACCAGCAGAGATTTAAGAGTGAGAGTAACAAGAATCTTAATGGAAGACCTATAAAATATTATTGCCATCTTTTCAATGAGTTATACAACAGATTTTTGCTTTAGCCAATGGTACACTGAAAAAAAAAAAGCATGCAGTTAGGACTAGCCTTGTGGAAAATAAAAGATCACAGCAGTCTGCCCTTGAAATCCCAGCTGTTCTAACTAAATCGGGCAATTCTTGCCCTTGCAGCCATAGACCCACAGATGTGTGCATTCTGCTTAATAGAACTGCTCAAAGATCAGAAGAACCATTGCTTCAAGGTGCACAATCTTGAGGAAGTATGAACAATTATTGTTTTAACCCACAGAACTGTAGTATGTATGAAGACAACAGCATTGTTTCACTTTTGGAAATTTATTATTTCTATAAAATTTTAGGGCTGGAGTGATGTTAAGAATACTTGCTGCTCTCACAGAGTATCTGCATGCCCTTGTGGTTTCCATTACCTATAACTAGCTCAGGAGATCCAATCGCTCCTGTTGGCTGCTGCCAACATCTTCACTTACATGTACATATCTGCACATAGACGTGACACACAGACAGTTACACACTATTAAATATATAACAAGTCTTCTAAAATGTAATTTCATATGTAAAACTAATGCTAGTTTTTAAATGTAGGAAAGATAAAATTTTCCAAACATGATCTGTTTATAGGATGAAATTCTTTGCAATTTCCCTAACTTTGGAGTGATGGCCAAGTTTCAGCCTTTTCTCAGGTCTCATTATTGCCACAATTTTGTTATTAATTCCAGGACCATAGTATGATCCTTCCTTTCCCCATGTGCTGTATCTAGCACAATGTTAGGAAATTGCATTTGATTACAGAAGACAGGGAATGAAGAAATGACAGGCAGACAGACAGGAATAGCTGGTGCTGAGTTCCGGTGAGATGGGCTTTCAGATGGACACATCTCTGCATCTAGAAGCACTGCTTGTTAGAACTGAATGGGTGGCGGGGTTAGGGCATACAACTGAACAAGCATGTGGGTTCCTATTTGCAGAGAGTCAGGGCTGCTGGGTCAAGGGAATGGTTTTAGCAAATGCCAGTAGGAGAGTAGGAGGGCTGTCTGTAGGAAATCAGTGTTCAGGCCTACATGTTTGCGGGGGAAGAAAGTTATGATGGACGCTTCCTGCATACACTATCAACATTAGCAGATGGGCCAGAAGGGAATCTTTTACATTTCCCTCTGAGCCTCGGGGAGGTGGGGTTTGTCACTTTTCCGAGTGTCTGAGGTTCATGTGTTCCGGGATATGGCATGCCCATGCCAACAGCACTATCATGCATTCACCGAGGTCCTCGTCCACACAGGGCATTCCCAGTCCCTACCACCACGACACCTCTGTACCCACACAGAATCCTTACATAACTACACTTGACTGCTCATCCTAAATACACTTTCAGAAGGAGTATTCTCTGACTTCCCAAACAATCACATTCTTTTTTGTTGTAAGAACAGCCAATTTTAACACAAGCTTTCTACAAGGAGTGTTTTAAATTTCTTCCTAAGTTCTGTTGAAAAGGGATGGACAAAATAATTTTAGCATGGCAATTTTCAGTAAAGAGATGACATTGAGGAAACATTTCATAAATGTAGCTAGATTATGAATAGGAGTTTATATATTCCCAGCTCTTTTAATAGTCCTATCTGCAATTGCCAAGGGACACAGCACCCTGATAGACAAAAAAGAGAGGATATCTGGGTTGAGCTTTCCTTGAAATACGGTTTGTGCCTGTCTGTATGGTATTATGTATAATTTTATGTGTAAACTTGGCTTTACCATGGGATCCAACTTTGGGCCAAATAACAGTATACTGATTACACTAAAGATAATTTTTAGGTATGATCAATACTTATATAAACATATAATAAAGAGTAGTATTCTTTATAATGTTACCCAGTCAGTTGAAGGCATATGAGAAAAGATAGGTTTTCTAAGGAAGAAAGATTTTGTATCGAGACTTCCTTTATTGAAGCTATACAAACTCTTGTCTGCTTCGGCAGTCCCATGGAGTGCCTTGCAGATCTGATACCTGGCTTCTATAACCACTTCCTGAAACTAAATTATCTCCCTTCTCTCTATGGGCTCCACTTTTTCCTCTCTTCTCCAACTCATCCCAATTTCCATACAACCTTTTGATTCTGTTTCTGTGATGGACCCTAACCAACTCAAATACAGATAGAAATAAGTAGAAAGATCTATGTTTATTAATACCACATTAATTAAAAAATAAACACAAGACAATACATTCAGTTATTGATCTCACTGAACAGGAGAAACACAGTCCCCCGAGAAGATAAATGTATTGTCCTCTATGGTGTGAAATTATACTGAGAACTCAGGCATATCACTCTTCATAGCCCTGTTCACACCCTACTCATAGCCCTATTCAAAGCTTTCAAGTTATTTACTAGGAACCCAGTGTAACCGTTCCTGGGATTTAGTAGCAGTGGGGGGTTTGGTGGTGTTCTCTCTCTCCCTGTGTGTGCGCGTATGGGCACACGTGTGCATGTGCTGTGCACTACCTTTGTGTGTTGTTCGTGTGTTTGTTTATTTTCTGCCATGATTGTAGACTGCTGCGTTGCTGAAAACCATTCTCAGTTCTGTTTGGTCTTTGGAACTTTATTTGTTTTTATTCATCAATGAGTTTGGAGACATTTTATGTTCTTTCTTTCGAATTGCTTACTCATTCACTTTTCTTTAAGGGAAGAGAAAAACATTGCAGTTGAACATTTTATTGGGGCTTATTTTACCGGTTACTTTTCTCACTGCTGTAACATATACTTGGGAAGGAACAGTTAAAGGGGTGGACGGGTTACTTTGGCTCATAGTTTGAGGACGGGGTTTGTTAGAGAGTAGGGTATGATAGTGGGAACGGCGCTTAGATGTGGTAGCAGGCTTGTGAGGCAGCTGGCCCTTTTGTGACTGCAGCCATTTAACAGAGAGAGAGAGAGAGAGAGAGAGATGTATGCTGGAATGCTACTTGCTTTCCCTTCTGATGTAGTACAGGACACCTGCCAACAGAGTAATTCTGTCCACATTCAGGGTGGGTCTTCTCAGCTCAGTTAAACCTAGCACAAATATGCTCCTGTGTCTTCTAGGTGATTATAAATCAAATCCAGGTTGACAATGACAAAGAACCATCACAACAGTCCCAGCACAATGTTTTTGTTCTAAGCTCTCACTGCTGACCAATCTGTTGCATACATATGTCTTTGAGTAAGAAAAAAAAAAAAAAAGAACATTTACCTAACCTACATTATCCTTTAGGAAAGAAGATTTAGAAAACTTTTTTATGTTATAACATAAGGGACAGCCTTTAATATCCAAGATAAAGTTATTTCTAAACATTGTTAGTATTTATAAATTCCTTGGAAAAGAATTGTAATTCTGTTTTTAGCAAAGTTAAAATTTTGTGACGTCAAATACTCTGCTATACTTTTTTTTAACTGTGTCTGAGCTTGTCTCACTAAGAGGAAGAATCTCCGGGCACCAATAATGTACTTTCTGTGATTGGTATTATTTGCAAATGCTGTAGGAATATTCTAGGTGGGAACGTGAATTGGTTGCAATATAACAGGCTTCTAAAAAGCTAAAATCTTAAAAAAAAAAAAAAAGATATAAGACTTAGTAGAAAGGATAATCTCTTTACCACAAATGGACAATAATAGAAAATATTACATATAAAATATCTCTATTTAAACATGTGTAAACAAATAAGCCTCATTACATGGGTAATTCATATGGGTATTATATATTTTTTCTATTACTGAGTCTTCATATGGTAGGGTAAAACAGTTACAAAGAAAATGTTAAAAGCACTTGAATTTAAATGCAGCCTGAAGGAGGTGTGAACATGGTATTATCTTGTTTTATCATGCAAAGAGGAAAATGGCTTAAAGGGTAGGTGTTCTTGGAGCCTGAGCTGGTGACACTTTTCTGGAAGTGGAGGTGCAGCAAGCAAGAGGGAGGGTAATTACGTTCATTTGACTCTGACATGAAGTATTAGCTCAGATCAGTAATTTGTTCAGAACACCACAATCAGTTAAATAAAAAGGCAAAATTAAAACCAAGTACTTGAGCTCCAAATCATAAGGAATTTCTATGGGTTCAAAGATTAAGATGTGCTTGGAATACAATTCTGTGTGTCAGAAGGACAGATTCAAAAGTTAAAGTTTAGGGCTCTGTTTTGGGCATGCTTTCATTGTACCTAATCGGTACATATTAGACTCCTCCTCTACTGTGCTTGCAAATATTGTTCTTTACAGCAAAGGCAATTATTAACAGGCAAAGATGGCTTACAGAACAGCAGAAAAACTGTGGAATTATACATCCGATGAAATTTAAGTCCAGGATATATAAAGTAATGAGGAATTACACTTCCAAACAATCTAATCAATCAACCGGCAAATGAACTAAACAGTTCTCAAAAGAACTGGCCAAAAAATACATAAAGTAGTCCTCAGCATTCTTAGCCACCAGTGAATGCAAATCAGAACTACATAGAGATTCAGTCATACCCCAGCTCTAATGGCTTTATCAAGAAAACAACATAATTAATAAAATAAGATAAAATTTTAAAAAAATCAGACAGTTAAAAAAAAGATCATGAATAAAAATAATTTAACAAGTTAAAAAAAAAGAAAACAACAAATACACGAAGGTGAGGATGGGCAATGGGGTCCTAAAAGACTGGGTAGGAACTAAAATTACTGTAGCCATTATGGAAATGAGTGTGGAGATTCTTTAGGAAAAAAGAGAGAGAGAATGAGTATATATGATGGCTAATCTTTGTTGTCAACTTGACTACATCTGGAATCAATTAAAACCCAAGCAGCTAAGCATAGCTCTGAAGATATTTTCTTGATGGGATCATTGAGGTGAGAAGACAGACCCTAAATATGAATTATTTGAGGTCAGAAAGACTACCTGAAGTCTGGGCCAGAACTTCTGGTGGCTGCCTACATAAAAGGACATGGAAGAAGGAAGCTTCTTTTTGTCTGCTTTTTCTCACTCTCCCTGGCAAGCTTATCTGTCTCGCTGCTGAAGCATTTTTTAAATGGTATTAGTTCTTTGGAATCCCAAAGTATAATGAAAACAATCTGAGACTTCTGTCCTTGTGGCCTGAGTAACCTTTGGATTCTTGGCCTCTTTGTCCAGGGGACAATCATTGTTGGACTAGCTAGAACACAGTGTATAAGCCACTCTAATATATATATTCATTCTATCAGTCCTGTTCCTGTAGAAAGCCCTGACTAATCCATATATCATATATATCATCTAGTCATATCATTCCTTGGTGAACCTACGATATTACATATATTTATACATAAGCCAGCATTCCATGGAGACACTTGCATATTCATTTCTATTGATGTTGATTTAGGATGTCTAAGATATAGAAAGAGCCTAGATGTTCACCAACAGACTAATAAAGAAAAGGTGGTATCTGATGCGGGCGGGCACGTGTGTATGCATGTGAACACACAGTAAAGTCTTTTCACCCACAAAGAAGGAAAGCATAGTAGTAATTGGATGACATAGTATAAAGCAAAATAAGCCAGACACAGACAGTTGTGTTCTACTATCACTCACATGTGGAATTAAATATCTGTATATATCTATGTGTCTCTCCAAATCTAGATCTGTATGATGTGAAAGTGGAACAGGAAACGCTTACGAATGAAGTCATGGCCAGCAGAAAGTAATGGGGATTATTATGATTGAAGCACAGGGACAAATGTGTGTGAAAATGTCATAAAGAGACCCATTATTTGATGCCTTAAATGTATTGTACTGAAATATGTTTACAAATACTGAAGTTTTTACATGAGTCTTAACTTTGAATGAAGTTCAATTGTGCACAATGGGTATTGTCAGGGGAAATTATTTCTTCTTTTGCCCTCAAGGTAAGAAAGGAAGAGGGCAGCAGAAATCCACAGGTTGGAAGTGTTGCTGATTAGCTACTAAACTGATACATCTAATCCTCTTCTAAGCTTGACCTTGGTAGCCATCAGTACATGAGCAGGGAAAACCAGGGAAACAATAATAAATTAACAAATAATTGCCATAAAATTTAAGCTCAGCCTTAAAAATCAATTTTAAAATAAAGTGCAATGAAACCAAAATGAAAAAGTTTTTAGGATAAATGAGAGGGAAGATTGAAAGGGAAAGGAAAGAAATTTGTTACAGTAGAACTTGTCATCCAAATATAATATTTTGGGCTAAGAAATATTACAAGAAAAATCAATTGAAATTAAAGTGAGGAAGCTAAAGAATACACAAAGACAGACAGCTCACAGACAAGATGAAGTTGTCAAAGTTATAGGCTGAGGAATGAAAAGGGAAAATAGAATGAATAAAAGAAAAAAAATCTGCAGAGATATGTACATCTTGGACATTTTTTTTTTTTTTTTTTTTTTTTTTTTACTTGCTCATGAGTTCCAGGTGTTTGGACAGGTAATAGAAGGAGGCTCCTGGAAGATGCCTTACATGGAGTGTTTTCCCTGCAGTGCTTTACTTAGCACTGAAGCATCTCCCAAGGTCTCTGTAATTTAGCACAGCCTCCAAACTCCAGATAAGTCAAGCACTATTGAAAAACCTGAAGACTATACTTAATGATTGTCCCTTACGCTATTCATAAATACTTCCTCTCCCTCTCCTCCTCTCTCCTTCTCTCTCTCTATCTCTTTCAAAGATTGAACCCAACATGTTAGGCTTTTACTTTATTTGTTCAGAAATTTTGACTTAAACGGTATTCTCCTTTAGAGGAGAGAATAAATTCCATCACTTACGAAGCTGAGGCAGAAGGAGGGCAAGTTCACGCCAGTCTGAGCTAAATAGGGAACACTGTCTCAAGAATAAATAAACAAATAAGCATAAAGTCATCTGGCAATATTTTGTTTCTTAAGTGAAAGCATGCTACTGTGTGGAAGCTGTTACGTTTCTTGAATGCTAATGCAGCAATGAAGCCACAGTGAAGCTAATCCGTGGCCAAGAGGCTGCCTTTTAAATACCCACCTATGCTCTGAATCTCTTTTCAGTTACATTTTTATATACTTGCTTTGGTTTACTAATAGTTCTAGAGTCCTGCATCCTCAGCTAGACTGTAAAATCCCCAAGACAGGCACAGTACCATAATACTTTTATGGCCTGTGTAGCTTTGAGTATGGTGCTAAGTAAAATGGGTTTTTCAATAATGTGTGTTGGACTCATGATCTAGCGCTTACATGATACAAAGATTCCTTGACTCTTTTAGGTTATCAAGGCTTTCAAGTTAATCTACGTGTATTGAAATGATCTAGTTTGAGTTAAAAAGATGAGAGCTTTCTCAATTGTGATCATCCCTAAGCTGAAGAAGAAAGAGAGAAAGAGAGAGAGAGAGAGAGAGACTGACAAGACCATTTAGAATCAACATTTTTAGAATTTTACCCTAATTACATTTTCCTACTTGGTTCTAGAAATCATAAATAAATCTGAAGTGGAAGTTTCTGGACTCAGTTTGGTCATGTAATGGTTTGCTGCAAGCGGGGCACGTGATGTTTTGCACAGGTTGGCACATGAGAGAGCAAAACATGACGTGTCCAGCTTGCAGCAAAATATCACATGACTAGACTGAGTCCAGAAACTTCTACTTCATAAACCATACTTTAAGTATGTTTGCTTTCTTTTCTGGGAGTGTGAGGATGCTGTCTATTAATTAAAGTGAGGCAAGGACACTTAGGATATTGGCGCAGATTGGTTGTTTTATTACAAGGCTTGTATTTTTTTTTTAAACCCCACAGCAAACCAAAACAATAGGGGAAAGACATGAACCTGCAGTTCCTTCTTTATGCTGGTTATGTGTTTCCTTCTTGCCTCACGAAAGATGATCTGTGCTCTCTGCAGGTCTTCTGGCTGGTGTGCAGGGCACTTTTGATCATTCAGTTTCTGAAGTAGTGGTATAGGTTGTTTCTTTCTGACAGAAGGACCTGTAGTGAAGTTCTTTTTCTTGAGATGCCATTCCTTTCATATTTCATGATTACCCTGCCTCTGCTCTGCAGCTCGAATGTTTCAACAGAGCATTCAGAATTTACTGATATAAATAGAATCATAGGAACTTCCAGAAATTTTAGGTAATTGCAGGGGATCTCAGGATGAGTCCAACTTCCATTTATGTTCCATTTTGCACAGGCATGCTTTAAAAGGTGGTAACATGCAAACATGGTAGGGAGGAATAATGTTGATGAACTGTTAGTAATGTCATTCTAAAAATAATTTATTTCTTTATGGTACAATTAGTCAAATGAGAAGCCAAAGTAACTTTCTTTTCTTAAAGAATGAAAACAAAATTCTTTTTTTATGTGTATGCATCTTTGCTTGTATGTACATATGTAGATGATGTTCATGCCTTTTGACTACAGAGGCCAGTAGAGGATATCAGACTCCCTGAACTATAGAATTAATGGCTGTGGGCTCCAATATGGATGCAGGAACCAACTCTGGATATTCTGGAAGAGCTGAGCTATCTCTCCACACCCAGCAAGTGACTTTTTAAATTTTGATGTCTTCATTTATATTAACCAAACCAAATTGTTGGTTAATACAACCTGTTGTTTATAAATAGGTCTAGTCTTTAGACACACATTACAACTTGTATGTAACATATTTTGAGTGACGCCATCGGGTTTCAAGTTTTAACTAGTTTTACACTGAACTCTGGGTTTTACGTTGCTTTCAAGAGAATTAGATGATTCAAATGCACCAAGACAATAATTTCCGCAACTTATTGGCTTCCATAGACCTTCCCATCAACATTAATGAATGCTTTTATTTGAAATCTGGATGGCTCTGGGCCATGTGACTCTCAAAAGCAGTGAGCCAACCCATTTTATTAGAGAAACAAATTAAAATAAATTTGGTGTAGACAACCTTCTGTGTTTCATCATGACTCCTAACTAGCCCAGTAACTGTAACCCACATGCCATCTGTGGGCCTCTATAAGCTTTTGAGATTTTGATACTTAATTTGGAACTTACAGAAGATAGATGTATGAATTAGAAAACAAAACAAATCAAAACAAAAATGAACCTCTAGAGTTAAAATTTGACTTCATTTGCATTTAGTAATCGATATAATCAAAGTAATAAGGAGACATAAAGGGTCGAATTGAGTGTGTTCTGGTTTTAGGGACTTTTTTAAAGGCAGTTTAGCATATGTTTTTTCACAAGGTGTTCACATTCATTAATTGCGATTATTCATATGAAAGATTGTATTATCATGATTATAAAACTGTAGCATTTCATTCATTCTCAGAGTCGTATCAAAATTTAGGATCTGCAAATTAAAACAATACTAATAATGCTACTAAAGATCAAAAGAATATAATCACAATAAAACATGTCATTGGGGTTAATACTTTGAGTTGTATAATGACTTGAGCTCACAGATGTTTTGATGTTATGTACATGTATGCAAACGATGGCTTTTCTTCATTTTGTTTTAAATTGCTTATTCCATTTTAAATACTAGAAAAATATTATTCTCTATTAGCTCTCTTTAAAATATTTATCTTGTGATTAATTTCTAAATGGTATTGCTTATCTCGCATAAAATTTAATACTTGGTAAATAACATGAAATATAGCGCTTTATACTATGCATAATGTATTAGGTTTGGCAAAGGTTACTGGCATTACAGACTTTACAGTTCTAGTGGTGGTTGAATTCAATAGGGCCTTACTGTTCCAGTAACCAGTTCAGTGACAATAATCTTGAATAGTGGATGGCTTTTTTTTTTTTTTTTTCTTCCCCTGGGATAAAAGACTTCATGTTCATTTCATGAAAATCTGTATCTTTCAGAGCTGTGAAGTCCTGGGGATCCATATAGAAAATAAAAGGGAAAACTTATACAAATGTGGATTTACTTCTTGTGGACCAAAAGTTTTTTGCACACGTTTTCATTGTCAGAATTTTTTCAGCTGTCCACATGCAGATACAGAGACTATTGAGAACGACAGCCCCTGGTCAAGCTGCTGCTTTCTGGTCAGACCTTCATTACAGTTAAGGAGGGGCGTGGGCTTCGTCAGTCAACATGGTTCCTCTCACGGACAGCCTTGCCTGTAATCATTAATGCATCCTTCCAGAGTGATTCTGGGGAGCACAGAGGTCAGCAATTGTCTTTTCCTTTCCTTCTCAAGTGAACAAAATTCAATTTGAGTCCCGTGATCAAAAGGAAAGGATTGTTAAAAGAAGAAAAACAAGTTATTTTTTTTCCTATAGAGGGAAAAGTTGGTCCTTATACATTAACACTTAAAAATCATACAAAAAACTTAGTTAGGTACCATGTGTCAATAATCTTCACACTGAGGATGCTAAGGCAGGAGGGTCCGAGCATGTCCAAAGACATCCTGGACTAGTAGGTAAGATCTTGCTTTAAATACACACAGGAAAACAAAAATAAATAAGTAAAAATTAAAACATTACAACCAAGTATGAATGTTATGCTTCATATACTGTTGTTCCTTGAATGTTATGCCCCTGTGAATTTAAGTTGAAATCTTAAAACTTCCAAGGTGGTGAAGTGAGGATGCAGAACATTGCAGAACACTGATTAGTGTACAGAAATGAATCTTATGGATGGCATTAGTGCATAAAACAGACACTTTATCCCTTTTGATATATTTGAGGAAGCTAGGAGTTGCTGATTATGAAACAGAAAACATCATCAATTTTGGCTTCAGAATGGATTTAATAACATTAGAAGAGTGAGAAATAAGTTTCTGTTGTTTGTAAACTAGCCAGTCTGTGCTTTCTAAAAGGGGCAGGTAATCATTTATCAAGTGAATATAGGATGAAGAAAAAAATGCAACAACAAGAAAAAAATTCCAATAAATGTTGAACAGTAAAAAAGAACAAGAAAGATGGAAATAGTAAAAATGAAGCTATGGAAACTAAATGGGAGAAGAGAATAAAACAGCTCCACCACTGACAATTACAAAAAAGCAGGGTTTGAGGTTTGTCTAATAGGGTTGGCTCAGTTAAGCTCTTCAGTAATAAGCTTTAGAGCATTGTGGACTCATTTTGAAGTCTGGTAGAGCTGGTTAACCTTACACAGAGCTCTTCAACCCTTTTAATCCTAAAGACTTTGAAGTCTCTGAATGGCATAACTAGAAAAAGCCAAGAGGATATAAATTGATTTATAAACCTTGGGATCAGGACCCAGAACTGCTTGGAGTCAGTTACAATTCTGTCATCATTTCCCCTTACTCTGAGGCATACAGTCAGGTGTCAACTTATAGTACTTTCAATGAATACTTTATAGCACCTGGAAAGGGAAAGACCCTCAAGTCATTAAGATAGTTTTTCAGTCTTACTTACTGAATCTTTGCAGTTCTCTTTGTTTACCTATAACAGCTAAAATGAGATATCCATTATTTGAAATCTCTATAGTTAAATACAAGTTTTTTTTTCTGTCTCACTTCTTTATGATCCAAAAATGTTAAGCATTATACATATTTACTGATATTATTTTTTTTTTGGTTAAAAGGGTAAAATATCTGGGTGAGAAAAATTGGAAATATAAGGACATACTAGAACATTTTCAAAGCTACAATTAAAAAGTCCTTTGGATTTCATGCATGAGTATGGTATTTGCATCAATTCTACCCATCCCATTTCCCATGTACAACTCCTACCATGTCCCCCCACCTACCTCTGAAATTCATGACCTCTGTTTCTTTATTATTGTTATACACACACACAAGCATACACATACATATGCATACACACAATTTATTGAATCCGTTCAGTGTTGCCCATTTTACATGTGTTTAGGACTGACAGTATGGGACTGGATAACCTATCAGGGTCCCTGTTTCAGGAGAGCTCTGACTCTCCTTTCTCAGCAGCACCCAGAGGCTACCTGTAGCACTTCACACAGAGACAGGGGCAAGTCAAGTTTCCTCCATCCACATTAACATGTAGCAAGCATGGTCATTATGTAGATTTTGCTCAGCCATATTGTTGAGATTTCATGGTTGTACTAGCCATGCCTAAGAGACATTATCTCACTGGTTTCAGGGGCCTCTGGCTCTTATAATTTTTCTGCCCCCTCTTCTGTTATGTTCCTGAATCTAAGGTATAGGGGTTGCATTGTAGAGGTACTAATTGTTGTTGGGCTCCTCACAATCATTAATTCTGTGCATTTAGATCAATTGTGTAACATTGTAGAGGAGAATTCACTACTGACATTTTCTTAATCCAATATAGTTTCTACGCATATTTTATGCACTTATCCTTATGCCCACAGATAAGTGTAGCTTTTACCCCTCACTAAAGAAAATTCTTCTATACAGCTGCTTTTTATTTCATTTTATTTCAAAGACAAAAATCTCTTGAGTAAATTGTTACTGCTTCCAACTATTAAAATAGCCTTTCCAAAATAAGTTAAATTTATGCAAACAAATTTTAATTTATTTCTGTTAATGAGACAGATTTATAGAAATTTCAACTCTTTAGCATCTAGATAGTGACATCTGGGAGAAAAAGTTTATGGAATGTGTTGTCACAAAGATTATTCAGTCTATTATTATAAGGCATTTTCACACTGTTTGATCATACTATAAATTATAGTCATAACTATAATTGTGATATTTCCAATTAGACTGGAGCACCACAAGGAGAGGAACTGAACCAAAAAATATGGGCACAAGTGTCTTTTCTTAGACTGATCCTCCAACCAAGGACCATTTATGGAGATAACCTAGAACCCCTGCACAGGTATAGTCCATGGCATCTCAGTCTCCAAGTAGATTCCCTAGTAAGGGGAACAGGGGTTGTCTCTGACATAAACTCAGTGGCTGGCTCTTTGATCACCTCCCCCTTAGGGAGGAGCAGCCTTACCAGGCCACAGAGGAGGACAAAGCAGCCAGTCCTGATGAGACCTGATAGGCTAGGGTCAGATGGAAGGGGAGGTGGACCTCCCCTATCAGTGCACTTGGAGATGGGCATGGGAGGAGAAGAGGGAGAAAGGTTGGGATTGGGAGTTAATAAGAGAGGGGGCTCTATCTGGGATACAAAGTGAATAAATTGTAATAGATAACATAATTTAAAAAAGAAGTAATAAATGTGCTTCCGATATCTGATCTCTACAGGACGCCTATTATCTGGAGGTGTGATCATGTCTGATCAGACATTTTAACAAGAAATCTTGAAAGCCACAATTTTATAAGATATAGTAGATAATATCTAATAGTGTCTATGATCTTCACAAGGTACTGCATTAGAAGAATATGCATTTCTATAACAAAATATGCAAAGCTGACATTGGAGTACTTCAATTTCAACAGATTTATTAAGTTTGCCAGTGTAGAGACTGTCTTACTTAGGGTTTTATTGCTTTGATGAGACACCATTGGCACAGCAACTCTTATGAAAAAAAAAAACCCTTTAAATATGGGTGGCTTACAGTTTAGACATTTAGTCCATTAATTATCATGGTGGGAAGCATGGTAACACACAGTCAGACACGGTGCTGGAGAGGTAGTTGATAGATCTACTTCTAGATCTGTAGGCATTAGGAAGTATAATTCAGCCACTGGATCTAATTGGAGCTCCTGAAACTTCAAAGCCTACCCCCATACACACTTTTTTTCAACAAGGCCACATCTACTCCAACAAGGCCACACCTACTCCAACAAGGCCACACCTTCTAATAGTGCTATTCTCTGTCAGCCTATGGGGGCCATTTACATTCCAACCACAACAGAGACTAAACAGTATAGGACAGCTCTGAGAAGCCCCCTCTCATTATATTCAGTGGGATCACAGACACAGGGATATGAAGGACAGAGCACATGTCAAGACGGAAAACCAAATTATAAGGAGGAGCCAGGGTCCCTTTTGTTGTTTGGTTGGTTTGTTTTATTTCTCCAGGACTGCTTCTCTGTGTCCTTGCCTGTCCTAGAACTAACTTTGTAGACCAAATTGGCCTTGAACTCACAGAGATCCATTTGCCTCTTGCCTTCTGAAGGCTGGGATTAAAGGTGTGTACCAACACCACCCAGCTAATGGTCACTTTTTTATGCCAACCTAGAAACTCTTAGAAACTTATCTGCCTTCTAAGAGAACTAGTTTTGTACGTTCTTAGTAGAGTAATCTCAGCATTTCTCCTTAGATCCTGCCATACGACCACTTTCATTTCCACAGCTAGGACCAAACATCCAACAAATAAAATGCACAGGAAAAAAAATAGCCACATCAAACCATAGTATTGCCCCAAATTTAGATCTGATGCTTATTAAGTATTTCAAAAGTGAAATCCAGGCTTTACCAAAGGTAAAATTATTTCCAAATTTCAGAATGGATCTTGAGGTAGAACAAAGTATTGATGCACTCAGGACATTAACTTTTTTTTTTTTTTTAATATTGTATCTCTCTGAATCATAATCTCAGAAGAATGGTGACATAGCAAGTTGATTGATTATGGACAGTAAACCTATGATGCTCTGGAAATACCTTATATCTATCATTAATTTAAATTATATATTGATAGTTATTACGATTGAAAGTTACTTAGGAACATGTGTATTTACTAGATCTGATGTCTCAGCTGAATTAAAATGTTGTTCTGAATAAGAAGTAGACATAATAGGTTAAGTGGAGGCAAGTGAGTCAAATGCTCAGATGCCTAAGATGGTCTGTTATTAATCCAAGGATCAAAGGAAGAGTTGGGGAGAAATTATAGATATCTTCCAAGTCAACACAGATAAATGAGCCCTTATCAAACCTATTTTGTGACAGGTATGTCCTTACAAGCATTACCAAACTTTCACAAAAATCATTTGAACTTTGTGTGATGAAATACTTCAAGTAGGTAATTGACAGTCTCTTTTTATTTGAAATAATTTTGTTAACTATGTTTTCCTCAACAATCTTTTCATCTTCGTGTTTGAAGATGAAAAGTAAGAAAATATCACAGTAGTCTGAAGGTAGAAATCAAAAGGAAATAAATTTATTACCCTAGAATACTTTAATTAATTTTTGTTTGGTAGCTTTTTCTGTCGGTCATGTAATTTATTACATAAGTTAATTATCAGGGAGAAAATAGCTTCAAAACTCAACTCCAGTATACAATGACCAAATCTCAGAACTATAAGGTTGTTTTTCTTTGAAAAAATTATGGAGTTTTTAATCTTACCCCAGTCTAAAAATTTTAGAAAATGTGTAGGCAGAGCACGATAAATATAAGTAACAGAGGCCACATAAGTAATTAAAGGACTTAAACAAATACTGTCAAATAAGAGCCTGTTCCACTTAGATGAACCTAATTTGCATACTACTAGAGTAATGTAAAGAATGTAAGGTTATTTACATGTAAATTAAAAAATTGATTTATATATTTTTTACCTGCTGTCTATTTCACAAAGAAAATCTATAATGTTAATAACTATATGATGCTACATTTTAATATATACTGGTTAGAAGTTAAATAATAGAAAATTTAATAGTAATATAACAGAAGATTGAATTTCAGTACTTTTCTAATAATACAAATTTGTGTCATTATTGCCTATCATATTTTTATAAAGTAGATTTGAAAATATTCTATGATTAAAATTAAGCAAGCAGTTTACAATGGAATTATGTGATTTTTGCCTTTCACGCCTTTTAATGCTTTTACGCTTTTAATGCATGCTACAGTATTGCTGCTTTGTTTTAAGAAAGTATGCAGTTGGCCACTGGGCTGAAAATTAATTCTACGCTGTGGCAATTGGAGTTGTGTCACTGTTATAACTTTGGTTTCCATTTGCTTTGAGATATGGGATCAGGGAGGAGTTTGGAGTGAGGAAGTGGCAATACCTGACTTTGGTTTATAGATTCCTGGAAAAGATTTTTCATGAGGCCTTTAAGGCAGTGCTTCTCAGTGTACCTGGCTCAAATTGGCTATCGCAAAGGCAGTGGCCTACAGATTAAAAACTGAAATGTATGGCACCTGACATGAAGTAATTCTCCCTTTGTCTGCGTGAAGGCTGTTTTCTTCTACACCATACACTCCGATACTATTTGGGATGGTCTACAATAGTCTGTATCTCTCCATAGCATGTCTGCCTACCAGTTTTCTTTGTTAGTCTGCAGTTGCTGAGTTCTCTAGCCTCCTGCCTGTCTTATTTTGATCTGTCTTGCACCACAGAAAGCTTTCCTGGCCATTCAGATCTCAAGTCTTCCGTCCAATGTATTCTCTGTCAGAGCTCACAAACTCAGTTATAAAAGGAAAAAAGTAGACCCCAATTCTTGAATTTTATGATAATCTTGTTAGTTGAGAAGCAAAAGATAATTTTTTTTGGTTGTAGTTTTGGAGCCTTGACAGTTATGAAACACAGAGGCTGATTATTTCTTGAGATTTAATCTCACATTTTATAATGGGGTCATGGAAATTTGAATAGAGATGTCTGGCCTACTTTTAATTAGGCCTTCTCTTTTAATATATCCTTTATTGAGGGGACTTGATTTCCCTTGGGAGAAAGTTGTGAGCAATATGATATAAATTTCAATTATGAGAGATTTTAATGTTAATACAAGGGACATTGTCCAAAGAAATTTTGAGCTTGGTTTTATGACATACTAGCTGCAATGTTTTCTTTTTTAATTTTTTAATAAAAAATTTTTCAATATAACATATTCAATATAACAATACAATTTAATTTTAAAATTCTTCCTGTTTAACTTAACTTACCATATATATATATATATATGATTCATATAATATATATATGATTCTTAAAAAGAAGACTGTGCTTTGGAATACTTAAAAAATATAAGAAGTCTAGAGCCAGGGGGATATTTAGATTGGACATTCCAGAATCACAGGAAGGTAGAGGGCCATACTAGATACTCTTATAGGATGAATATATTTGAAGTCAAGAAGGCTGTGCACTTGTCTCTTGCTTAGCATATCGCAAACATTGGCAGCGCTCACCTTCAGGGAAGGTGTAATACTTCCATGTGTAATGTCACCAGTGGGAAAGTTGTGTTTCTTTAAGACCCGTGGACTAGGAACTTCACACACTGACGGGCAGTTTCCAATAAACTACTTCAGTTGTTTGCTGAAAAATGAATTAGGAAAACTTAATATTAAATATTTAAATGAATAAAAAATAAATGAGAAAGGCAGATATTCAGGTAATGAAATGATACATCAAAAACTGTAAATTGCTCTATCAATTAAAATAAAATTATTCATTGTGTGTCTGAAACAAAAAGTGTTTTGTATTTTTCTTGAAGAGTCAGAGAAGAAGAAAGATACATTGGCAAGTCAAAATATGGAAGTCCAAGTAAAAGTTTCGTATATGAAGTTAAAATGCAAAATTACAGTTAGAGAAAAAAAGTGATGGCAAGACATGAAATTGGGAGGACAAGATTTTAAGTGCAGTTTTCTTCTGATTGTCTATAAGCAAGGAAACTGAGGCCTCTTTGAAATGTGAATATGACCATAACCAGACAGTAAATGAGACCAGCAGGTGCATTAACCTCGGCAGTTACACTGATGAAACCTGTGTGTTTTCATGTTATTGAGGATCAAGGTATCGCAGAGAAACATGGAAATAGTCAGTGAAGAGCAAAAAGGGATAGAAATAATGCTGCCTCCATTCTCTCTGTGGTTGAAAATATGAATTTTTTTAAAGAACATCTCTTCACCAAAACATAAAGATGAACATTCAGTTATCATCAAGAACCAAGAGGAATATGAGTAAACTTCACATGGTAAACTTCACAAGGCTTTTGGAAAAGCCTTGCCAACATCACTGTAGCCATCAAATTAATATTAATAACGAGTTCATTTTATGTTGACACAAATTCAAATCTTGAAAAAAATACCCTACAAGATGCAGATGTGTAAAGGCGTTCAAAAATAAGAAAACAAAATAATCAGAAAATAGAATGTGTACTTATAAATAAGGAATGGAATGCAGGGCATAAGCTACCACATTTGCCCACATTACCCATATAATAAATTGGGTAAGGAGGGAAACTATGGAGGAGGCATGTAATAATTAACTCCTGAGATAAAAGACAAGATATTGTGTAGGGCCAAAGTAGCCAGCCAGGAACAAGAGTGAAGTCCAGGTATGTACAAACTCTGAAAATCTCACCCTGAGACTAGCAGGAACAGGACTCCCCCTTCCTGGCCCTGGGCTTGCATGTCCTGGCACATATAGCCCCCATTTCTGCTACCCTTGAGGAGGTGGTCACCCTTGAGGAGGTAGTCACCCTTGAGGAGGTGGTCCTGGCAACCAGGTTATAGGTTAACTTTCTTCTCTCCTTATGTGGTCATGTCCAGTAAGCACTCTGAATTCCTCTTCATGCAAATAAGACATCGCCAGTTCTTTGTCCTGGCCAGTGATGTACACTTACCCCCAAAACCTCCACCCACTCCCCAAAGAATTAACTAGCCTTTGCTTTCCCCAATCAAAGGAGCTGAAGCTTGCACCCTAGAAGATAAGTCTGTTACTGCTGCACTCACCCTGAAGTCTCCATCTCTCCTGCCATTCCTGTTCCTGCCTTGCTCTCCCTCTCAGGCCACCAGCAAAAGATCATGCTGTTAAGGGAGTAGGAAAAGAGTTGGAATGACAATATTGAAACTTTCTAGCAAAACAAAACACACACAGTTATAAAAATAAAACCATAAAGTAAATACAAACCAGGTATGTCAAAGTATATCATGAACAAGAAAAACACCCCATCTGGAAATAAAGTTCATGACACACTGTAACTAAGCACACAGTGAAAACTAAAATGAGCTTTTTTTCACCCTGTGTTCTATTTCTAACAAAGTAACCGATCTAGCTCAAATGTAGAACTAAGACATCTTCTCTTATAAAAAAGCACAAAACTTTATTCTTCTAGTCTTAGTTTAATGTTTTCATTCTTTTATTTAAAACATTTTGTTTATTTATTTACTAATTTTGTATGTGTGCACATGTACACGTTGATGTGTGTATGTGAGAAGGGGGAATTAATATAGTGGAGAAATCTCTAGTTTTATTATTACTATAAGACAGTCAAGCGATTGGAGTGGTATCAGGTCAGAGGGTTTATTCAATTCTAAAGATCTTTTAATGAAAAAGAATTTAAGAATAGTTAAGTGAATAAAACATGTTTAAGACAAAGAATTTAAAATGTAGGCTTTTAAAAATAAAATCCATAGTAATATTAATACTTTTAGTAGTTAGCTTATTTCAGTCTTTAAAATACCTTTCTCCTGTTATCCAGTACTTTCTCCGAAGGAATTGATTTTTCTGTTTGTTATTTCCCCAAAGAAAATAGAAAGACATTTAGTTTTTCCTGTAACATGCATTTTATTATTGCTCACAAGTTTCCTTTCTTCAGGACTGCTCCAGGTTTATGATTTACAAATCCCAAGGTTCTGATAAATTCTATTCCATGAGAGAGTAGGGGAAAACATGGTGTGTTTATGAAGTGTGTGTCACTGAAGGAGAAGGCACATCTTCTGACTCTTTAATTTTTAAACTTTTATGGGCCTGATGATCTTACTATTTTTCACAAAACTCACTACTGGTATTGCTTATCTCAGAATCTCTTTTTTCCCCTCCATTACCCATACACCTCCAATATTGAGCTTGGTAAGAGACATACTTTTTTTAAATATGTTTTTACTGATTCTTTATGAATTTCACATCATATACCCCAATTGCACTCATCTGTTCCTTTATATCCACCCTCTGTTCTTGCAACCTCCCCCAACAAGATAATAAAAAGTAAATATAAATTAAAACAAAATAAGCAAAACAAATCAACAACAACAAAGATACCTCACAGAGGAAGCTGTAGTGTGTCCCAGTATTTCCCACAGTATACCCGTTTGTCCATACATCTTTACTTGCAAGTATTCATTGCAGTGAGTCATTGGTCTGGTTGAAGCCATCTGGATTCTGCTACACTATCAATACTGGACTTTCTCCAGGATTTCTCTTGGATATCCTGTCATCCTGTGTCAGGGAGACATTCTTACAGTGGAACATTCATGCTGTTATGTCTAGGAGTTGAACAATATAAAGACTCCAGGATCCTATTTTTATGCCCAGAAGAACATGAAAAGGCCTATTTGGTTTTTGCTTGTTTGTTTTTGCTTTTATAAGTAAAGCCTATTTATAGATGCAATGATTTTGGTTTCATAATGGTACCCACAAAATCGAAACTTTATAGTCCTCAACTTTTTTTCACTGTATTTGGATGTCAAATTATATCTGGCTATTGACTTATCACCTTATATAATTGTGCTGGACAGTTTATGTCAATTTGACAAAACTATAGTCTCCTAGTAAGAGGAAACCTCAATTAAGGAATTATCTCCATCAGATTGTCCTGTGCTCAAATCAGCGATTTAATTAATTAATTAGTTAATTAATTAATTAATATTTAATTTATTCAGTGATTGATGTGGGAGGGCCCAGCCCATTGCTGGAAGTTCTACCCCTATGCCGGTGGTCTTGAGTTGGGTACCACTCCTGTGCAAATACAGTTCTGCTTTGTATAAGAAAAAAAAAAAATTGAACAAGTCAGGAAGTCTTTAAAAGGAAGCTAAGAAAGCCTATAAGAGATATTACTCCATGGTCTCTATTCCAGTTCCTGCCTTTGGGTTGAACCTGCCTCGAGTTTCTCCCCTAGCCCCTATACTGTGAAATGGAAGTATACAGCAAATCAACCCTTCTCACCTCTAGATGCTTTTGGTCAGGTTTTATCACCGCTCAGAGAAGATATCCAGGACAACAGTGTAGAGGCAAAAACCAAACCAAACCAAAACAAAAAACAGCGATCTTGTTTTTAGTTGAAATGTTTTATTTGTGCACATTTTCATAAAACTAATTTAACAGATAAACCTACTGCTAGTTCTTCAGGGACCGCAGGGACCTCAGAAAGTCCATGCAGTTAAAGGGTCTGCAGTATAAGGCTTATTGTTTTCAGATAAATGACTCTAGATCAAAGGCCTCTGACCTCTGAAATTTCAAATAAGATGCATAACCATCCTTTTAATTGACCACATGAGCAAATCGGAAGCTATTCTGAAGTCTCAAATTTTCCCTTCAATGATTTATGATTGTTTAATTGTTCTTTATGTGACAGTATCATGATAAATGGTTTTTCCCAGATGAAATGCAGAAGGGCTCCAGCCCCAAACTAATGAAACTCACAAAGACTGTCTTTGTAAGTTTAAGTAGGGACCCATTTGCTGTGTTCAGGATAAACAACAGTAGTCACTTCTCAGGAGAAAGAACAAGCAGAAAACACTGAAGTATTGGAGCCTGAAGAAAACTCAGGCTTCTAAATGGAAGAAGAGATGTAGCAGGGTAGCTACAGTGAGAGCACTGATGAGCCACCAAGGTCACTGAGGGCTGCTCACATTTACATGACCATCCAGGGGTGCTCAGAAAGTCAACCAGGCCACACTCTCAAAAAATAATGATTTTTTTCTCCATAAATAGCTCTTATGTGCCCATAGTTCTTCAGTAGGGGTGAGGCCTTGTGAGTATCTCCCCTATCTATGCCAGAACTTTGGATGGATTAATATCATGCAAGTAACCATAGCTACTGTGAACTCATGAGTGTGATAACCATATCACAGAAGAGAACATTTCTTAGCGCTTCTCTCTATCCTTGGCTCTTACCTTCCTTCTGCCTACTCTTTCGTGACATTCTCTGAGCCTCGGTGGGGTTGGGAATGTGGTTGTGCTATGAATTGATAGCGATGTCCCATCTAGAGCTGTATAAATGTTTGAAATTCTGCAGCAGTATAATTAAATTATAATTTTTTTTAAAAAAAGTAGTAACATAAGCTTAGGGCCATCTACACCCTAATCTGAATGAAACTTCCAGCTAGGTACTGCCAGTAGCAAGCTGGGAGGGGGATTTGAAGTGTATTCTGGACTTGAGAGCAGAGCTGAGCCTTGCAGACCCAGGAGCTAGTGTGTGTCCTGGGGCTGATGTCACCAGACCGACCTTTCAGTAGCTTTAAATACTGCTCTGTGCTGAATGTCAGTCACTGTTATAAAGCTGGGCACAAACCTTTATAAGTTTCTGAGATTGTTATAAATTTCTTTACTAGTAGCTAAACATTTGTGGGTAGAAGTAAAAGAAAACACAGCCATTTTTATAGTCCGTGAGGAGTTGAGAAGAGAGCAAGATACCTCCCTTTGGATTGTACATGCTCTGAATTTTTCCAGTCATGCAAGGTTTAGCTCCACTACTGAGCATGCTTGGGAAGTGTGTATTTATCAAGAGTGTGTGAAGTGTAGATAAATCACCAAATACATTATTCTGCAAACGAAGATCAGACAATCACTAAATAAATTTTCTTTTCAACCAAAAATTCACCCCCAACTGTTTGCAACCCTGTCTTTAGCATGGTGCCTTCCTATTCTCATTGTGCTTAGAATTCTTGGGTGTTACAACTTCTGTTTCAGGACCATTCCAGGATGCCCTCTCCCTTTAGAAATTCAGGCTGGTCCCTGTCCATTGTGTTCCTGCCTGTGGGCTTGAATGGGTGTGAAATGAATCCATTCTTGCACTCCTCAGCGGAAGCTTCAGTGCTGGCCTCACAGTTAGTGAGTGGGAGGCAGCCCTTCTTCCCTCCTGTCTGCTGTTATTAAATGCGGTTTCCTAAGAAAGGACTCTCACAGGGATTACTTAGCAAGCCGCAGGAAGCACACTCCAGTCCTCACTGCAACTCTGTGTGTGTCTGTCCCTAAAAAGCTTAGAACCATAATGAGCTTTTGTTAGTTTGTGTACTTCTGAAAGCAGCTTAAATGTGTATTTAAGGATTGTGAGGCTCCTCCTCTCAAAAGATGAAGCCAAGGACAATAATTAGGCCCTTTTGTGGACATTGATGCTTGTCACATGAATCCTTCTGCCATCCTTATGTAAGTTATGGTCTATCTTAGCTTTACAGTAAAACTAGGAAAATCAGCCGGAGAGATGGCTCAGTGGTTAGGAACAAGACTGCTCTTCTGGAGGACTGGAGCTCAATTTCCAGTTCCCACATCAGGGAGCTCATGGCAGCCTGAAACTCCAGCCTCACTTCTCAGCTCCTCAGCCACCTCCAGGTACATGCGCATACATACATGCAACAGACACACATCCATATACACATTAGTTAATAAAAGTCAATCTAGAAACGTAAGAAGAAAAATTTTCATTTCCAACCCTTCCACCGTTCCGTTATGTCAGCTCCCCTGAGGTTGCAGAAAGCACAAACTTTTCACTCAAAGTCCTGAGTTTGATTCAGTTTATTAATTTTGTGATGTGAGCCTAGTTTCCTTCTTGCATAAACTGTATTAGAAAGCAATTCCTACGGTAAGGATTAAATAAAATTCTATAGGTTAAACCTTTGACATCTAGCATATGGTTGGAAGCAAAAAATAATAACAGTTCTTCTATACTCTTTATATGTTTCATTATTTTTATTTCTTATTTATTTCATAGAGAATCATCCTACATTGCAGTTCTCCAAGAATAAAGAGATACTATATACTTTTTGGGTGCTAATATTAATTTCATGAAATAACTGTAATTCTTTTTCAGAAAACTAGATGTTTTTAACTACTATGCCACATCCTTTGACACATATAGCCATAATAAATGCCTTCTATGTGTTTGATTTCATTTTTTTTTTTTTTTTGAGTATAGGTTTTAGGATAAAGCAGGCTATATTCATCCACTTTAGTCTTTAGGCAATCAGTTTGCTATTCAAATTAATCATAGAAAATCTCAGTGTTCTGCAGAGTACATTACCAATTGCTTAACTGAATTTGTTAGACGTTGTGGTAGATTTTTCATTATGTTTGCTCTGTTCTCTGAAAAATGGCTTCTGACTTTGCAAGAATGCTAAGTCACATCTCCACGATCATGTAACAATCGTGAAAAAAGAACCAGACATTTGCTTGATTGATAGATGAATATTCTGTGTCTGGGTTTTATCCCTCTCAGGGAAAATTTGAAATTGATGTGGCTGTGGCCACAGCAGCAATGTGTACCCTGTGTCTGAGCTTCTTCAATCCTAAGTTTTTCATTTAGCCTACTCCTTTCATTGCTGACAGTGTCCTCAAAGTTATGAACCATTATGCAACTACCTAAACACAGAATGTTTGAATACATTGATTTTTTAATTGCCAGTCTCTTGCCCATCAGTGTTTGAAATAATGGGGATCATGAAACTACAAACCATTATTTAGTTTACAGTTTTGTACAACTAAAATGCATTTTTTAAAAGAATGACAATCAGATCATGGAATTTTTTTACGACATGGTGCTAACAACAATGGGTATTAATAGTAATAGCTAATTGCAATATTATAGTAAGTATTTATCAAAATGCCAGTTAGAATTTCTTCTCTATGTGTATAGTAAACTAAGACATAACTAAAAGGAGTTACCTAGCATCTATCCACACAGATATGTAAACTTAAGTTCCAGTGACGATTGCTATCATGGTTGGTTGTAAATCCTAAATATATTATGTTTTTTCCCTAAAGAGATCCCACAGAATTTAATGAAAGACATTAAATTATGCTTTAAGGAGTCGGCGACTTGCTGGCTTGCCCAATCTGGGCTTAAAGTACTTGGCACAAGCTGTCTTCCTGCCTCACCCTGCTGAGTTGCTCAGACTACAAGTGCATTCCTGATCTTTTGTCTAGAAGCTAAATGCTAATTCACAAACTATTACTAGACTCTGAAATACTGACCAGAGCTGTGATGTGTATCCAGTGTATGTTACTGTGTAGATACAAACTCAGGTGACTATGCAAACACTGTGTAGATTATGTGCACCATTTATGCTACATGATAATTACGTAAATATTTAATATAATCAAAACCAATGTCAAGTACGGAAAAATAGAAGAGTGAGGTTTATTTTTTTTAACATTGATCTAGCTATATCAGATCTCTCAAAATCATTATTTTAGCCCATTAACATTTATGCCATTTAATGTGGTTTACATTTGGGATTACTACTCCAACTATCCCTTAGAAAGTTAATTTTGTGTTTAAAGCAGCAATATCGTCTTTCTCCCATATTTAAAATTGCACTAGTTACATAAAGTACAGCAGTATAAGAGGCTACTATGTTGAATGAGCAGAAGCTGTTCATCTCAAAGTATGTTTCATTTCTCAACTTGAGATCTTACCATTTTATTCTTTTTCCTATTTCAGAATGAGATATAGTCGTTGAAATATTCCATATGTCATATTATCTCTACCATGGGTAGAAAAAATAAAGAAAAGTATCACAGGGTTTTTTGAGACCTGTATTCTAGGCACCCCATGCCCAGGACTACATGCATGACAGCAGTGGTCCTTATGTAATGATGCAATAAAAGCAGCCATGAAGCCTACAGATGCTTCATAGTGGCTGTTTGAGACCAACAATGGCAACTGAAAGCTCCTCGTCGCTGCTGTGCTATGTTGTTGTGAATTTGAAATTGATTGGATTTTGTAACTCAATATCATTGTTTTTAAATGTTTGCCTTTTGACTCTCACTTCTATTTACAGAGTTTGGGAAAATGATTTTTCCTTCAGCATGGGCATTATAAAGAGAAATGAAAGTGGTAGCTGTTAGTGTAGAGAGAGCTGCCTCCCTGAAAAATGTCAACAGTGAAATAATGTGATTACAGAGGCACTTAAAACCACACACTTTGTAGCAAAAGGAACACATAACAGCATTGCTATGACTTTTGCAACTTTATTCGGCTTTATAGAATCAACTTAAAGAAACTTAGAAGCTAGTCATTTATATTATTCAGTTCCAGAACTATGGTGATTGAAGTGATAGTAATAATTGATAGGATAAATGACTGAAGTCACATTTTAAAAGTTTATTCTTTTGTGAGTTCAATGGATGATGCTCTATCTGTGTTTCCATGTGATCTCAACTATGAGTTTTAAACTTAGAAATATGGATTATAAAACTGGTTGTTAGTAAAACAATCTGTAACGCCACCTACTAAAGCGTGCTTTTAAAAGGGTGAAGTAAACCTCAGCTGGTTCTAATTGTTAATGGTGGCCTTCCAAGTTTTGAAAGCCTATTACTATAACTTTGCAAGTTTTCTGAGATAAATGAGTTTACAGGAACAAGGCATAATACTTTTCTTTTTTCATATCACTAATGGCTTATAAAGGATTTTAGTTACTTTAACTTAAGTAATGCAAGATATATTTTATTTTTGACAACTTTTCTGTTGTGTACATCAGTCTTGTTTTTAACACATATTTATATCTATGAATTACCAAAACAAAATTGTCATCTAAACTAATCATAGCAGGGACTGGATGTTCTATACTAATTGACAAATTAGATGCACATTAATCACCAGGAACACATGGCATCTACCCCCAAATTTGGAAAGCACTCAAAAGTGTCATTTGTGAATTGGGGATTGCTGACAAAACGGGCAGTTTTTCTTTTCAAGGGGCAGGGTGCCAGGGCTCTCTGGTCAACTGACTTATTGTTACAAGAGACCACAAAGATGAGGAACATCACTCCCTTTACCATCGTGGGGAATGAGACAAAGAACAATTTAGAACTACCATTTCTCAGGCTAACAGACAGCTAGTCATAATGAGATCCTCATATACCTCCCCTCTCTCTGGTGAGATCTAGCCTACTTCCAGGGGCTGAGTGGTACCAAGGCATTGGCAAGGAAGTGGATTGAGGAAATGTGTGAAGTACGCTAATCCATCCTGTTTTGTGGTCCTCTGCCTGCACACACAGATGTCTGCTGAAATATCTACCATCCCATATGGCCCTGACTTGTTTTTTTCTATTGGTTACCTTTGATGCATGCTGTGTTCCCTCAGTTTAACCCATAAGGTCTGTTGCTCTCTCCCTTCGCAAGGTTGGTAATGCTTTGTAGTGTTTTTTGTTGTTGTTGTTGTTGTTGTTGTTGTTGTTTTGTTTTTCTCATAATAGGCTGAAGAGGTAATATGAGCTTTCTGATGCATTTGCAGCAACTGTTCCTCTTCCCTGTACCTTTAGTTTGTCTCTTTCCTACTATTTTGCTCTTCATAGCAGAAGTTCTTGTCTTTGGAGAAAGCTTTAGTTTCTATAAGCCTCATCTATCAAATATTGACACTATGCCCTGGAATCCTGCCTGCGTCTCTTCATGGCTTCAGGTAATTGGACATTAAAACATGTTATATTCACATTGTGATGTCTGTTTATTAATTTTATGTACTTTATTGTAAAAAAAATACTTCAAATATATAAAAATAACACACAGACACAGGTTATACAACTCAATGAAATTCTATCCACCTAAAGTACGCATTCAGAATGGAAGCTATGCAGCATCACGTTAAATTTTAAACTAATTGATCAAAGTGTGATCCTTTAGTCCAAGAAAATTGCCTTTATATCATAAGAGGTCAATTTAAAAAAAATGCTAGAAAACTGTAGCTTGCTTTTTGTATGAGCATTTGCTTAAAGAAATATCTGGAAAACCCATATTTCCTTGTTAATTAAAGGATTTTACATTCTCCTGCAAATTGGTTTTATTGTGAAAATCTCTCACAGAGAGTAGTGTTTCTTACACTTCTGAGAATTGTCACCTGGGCTTTTGCGCCAGATCAGAGAATAAAGAGACTTCAGGGAGCCAAAGAGAATCCTGCAGGGACACTGTGAAGAACTGTGTGGACGGATCAATCCTGAGATGAAAGTTTTCAGTCCGAATTTTATACTAAGAAACTTGACATTCCATATTTTTGTTTGAGAAGTCTTCATAATATTTTTGTTTTTGGTCCTTTGTTGATTTTTTATTATCCTGCCAAAGGGAGATTTCATAAATGACTACTTTAATTACTTTTTTCCATTTTATTATTATTATTATTATTATTATTATTATTATTATTATTAATAGTAATTACAATTTATTCACTTTGTATTCTGGCTGTGGACCCCTCCCTCATCTAAACCCACTCCCACCCTCTCTCCCATCCCCATTTCCCTCCCCTAGCCTACTGATAGGGGAGGTACTCCTCCCCTACTCTCCTCCCCTAGCCTATCAGATTTCCTCAGGACTGTCTGGATCTTTCTCTGGGACCTGATAAGGACACTTTGCCAAGGGGAGGTCATCAAGAAGCAGGCAACTTTGTTCATGCCAGAGACTGCTCCTTCTCCTCTTACTAGGAAACCTACATGAAGACTGAGTTGCTTATAGGCTACATCTGAGCCAGAGGTGTAGGCCCTCTCATGCATAGTCCTTGGTTGATTCATTAGTCTCTGCAGGGCCCAGATTTTTGGCTCTGTTGCTATCCTTGTGGAGCTCCTGTCCCCTCCAGGTCTTTCTGTCTCCCCCTTCTTTCATAAGATTCCCTGCACTCTACCCAAAGTTTGGCTATAAGTCTCAGCATTTGCTTGATATCCTGCTGGATAGAGTTTTTCAGAGGTCCTCTGTGGTAGGCTCCTGTCCTATTCCTTGTTTTCTCCCACTTCCAATGTCTATCCTGTTTGCCCTTCTGAATGAGGATTAAGCATCTTTCCTAGGGTCCTCCTTGTTGTTTAGCTTCTTTAGTACTATAGATTTTAGTATGGTTATCCTATATTATATGTCTAATATCCACTCATAAGTGAGTATATACCATGCATGTCTTTCTGCTTCTGGGACACCTCACTCAGGATGGTCTTTTCTAGTTCCCACCATTTGCCTGCAAATTTCATGATTTCCTTGTTTTTAATAGCTGAGTAGTGTCCCATTTTGTAAAGGCACCACAATTTCTGTATTCATTTGTCGGTTGAGGGACATGTATGTTGCAGGTTCTGTCACTGCATACCTGCCATATGATTGAAACAGATATGCATTTCTCTTCCAGAGAGGCAAGAAAACAAATTTAATGAAATAGAGAGAACATGCTTATTGATAATGAGACAAAATATAGTTGAAAAGATGATTCCAGGAATGCAAGCAGAAGAGGCCATTATTTCAGATTATTCATTGAGGAAAATCATCTAAGCAAACACTGGTGTGTTCCTTGTTACTTTATGTAAAACAAAGAAAGAATGGAATGGATCATAGTCACATGTTATAAAAACATCAAGGATGCTACATAAAATCTAACAACTTAAAATTTCTCACAGGTGCATCTAAGCCCAGGCACCATCGGTATAATGTTTCTCAGATGATTTTGAGTTATATCTAAAGCTCATTTTATGTCCACATAGAAACCTGGAACCTTTCTGTAATTTTCCCCTGGACAACAATTAAACTATTATTAAGACATTGTTTTAAAAACAAATACTATTTATAACAGAACTTTTTATTTTTTTAATATTTTGAATTTAAACTTTTCAAATGTCTGATTCTGTGGCATTAATGTACATAAGCTTCCTCCATAGCAGCAATTAGGGAAACTTATTTTGTGAGTAAGCACTTTACAATTTGCAGATATTTCAGACCAGTTAGTCTGACCAGACTGGCATTTTTATTTGTGTAAATTACTGTTATTGAGACAGAGAAAAAGACAGCTTTGTAAATGAGAGTAAGCAGAAGAAACAAATCCAAATGCTTTGTTCCTGGAATTTTTCAGAAATCAGTATTTCAAAGAACTTGTATAAAACTAAATAAATTCTTTTGATATGGTGAATTATTTTGAATACTTGTAAAAGGAGTAGACTGTAGTTTAGCTAACAAAAGTTTTAATATTTGTAATGTCTTTGTACAACTGTAAATACAATATTTGGTTGGTTATGGTGCAGGATGGGCTACAATCATGTTTGCTTAGACAATCTCTTTCAATATTCCAAAGATGCATTTGGAATATTGAAAGCATTCTTTTACTTGGAGACTCAGATTAGTTGTGAGGCTATTAGAACAATCACTTGCAAGGTAGACACCCTTAGAGCTGTAATAAATATGGAAAGGGGATAGCAAATGAAGATGATGAGATTTCAGTCAGAACATTACAGGCCAAGAAGCCAGATATCTATCATGATCAGGCACGCTCTGTATCCCTGCCCTGGACTCAGCTTTAGCTCTCGTTTAAGAGATGATGGTGCCCTATACAGATAGGAGACAATTGAGTTTTTCTTACCAGGGAACTATGGGGACATGATTCCTACAGAAGGCAATCAGTCTTCAGCACTGATCGAGGTGGGTTGCCTCCTGTTCTCAAAGACATTCTCTCTTTAACTCTGTGGCTCCAGTTATTTCTTTACCATGGAGTACTGAGGGTGTCTCAAACAGTTTTAGGGAACTTAGAGAGCAAGCATATGCACACAAAGACAAACAAAGCAGGAATTAGAGGATACAAGAAGGTAAAGTGAAAAATGAAATGTGAGCAAAATTCTCCAGCTTTGTGCAAAGTTAGATATTCATACAGTATCACAAAGTAATCTAGGTGTGAAGTAGAAGGAAGGTTCCTTAAGAGTGAAACAGGCAGAAGTTTCATGAGCTAAGTTCTTGTGTCTCAGGAAGTTTCATATATATTTATATATATTACATATAAATAATAAAATATATATGTTTCATTATGTACCTATTAATTACTTATATTCCTTAAAGGCAAACAAGTGGTTCACTCTTATTTTATCTATCTATCTATCTATCTATCTATCTATCTATCTATCTATCTATCTATCTATCTATCCTTACTGTAGTCAATCAAAAGAACTGACAAAGGAAATCTTTTTTCAGAGTTGGAATCAATTTACTGTTTCATAGTCATGATGATAGGATTTATAAAAGAACTGGTGTCATTTTCAAGTCAAACTCCTGTCAATGAAACAGTTTTAAAGAATTGGTTCAGTGATATTTTAATGTCTTTTTTTTTTTTTTTTTTTTTTTTTTACTATCCACTGTAATGTAATCAATTTCAGTGTAGGGATAATAAATTCAAATCACTTTATAAATAAACTATCAGGTTTTTTATTTTTATTTTTATTTTATTTTTTTCTTATCAGTTACATTTTATTAACTCTGTATGTATCCCAGCCGTGTCCCGATCCCTCATTCCCTCCCAGTCCCTCCCTCCCTCCCTCATCTCCACCGTGCCCCTTGCCAAGTCCACTGATAGGGGGAACCTCCTCCCCATTCATCCGATCCTGTTTTACCAGGTATCTTCAGGACTGGCTGCAAAGCTCTCCTCTATGGCCTAACAGGACTGCTCCTCCCTTGGGGGATAGGGAGGCCAAAGAGCCAGTCATTGAGTTCCTGTTAGAAATAGTCCTTGTTCCCCTCACTATGGGAAACCAATTGGTTACTGAGCTACCACAGGCTACATCTGAGCAGAGGTTCTAGGTTACATTCATACATGGTCCTTGGTTGCATGTCAGTCTCAGAAAAAACCCTGTGCCCAGATATATTTGGTCCTTGTGGAGCTCCTATCCTTTCCTCATCAGACTAACTCCCCTTCTTTCTTATGATTCCCTGTACTCTGCCAAAGGTTTGGTCATGAGTCTTTGCTTTGAAAACACTGCTAGTTAGAGTGTTTCAAATGCGCTCAGTAGACTCCTGTCAATGTTTAATGTGCATCCCATCTGTCTTTCAAAACCAGGATTGATAATCTTACCCCATGTCCGCTCTCTTGATTATCTTTTTTAGGTGTATAGATTTCATTATGTTTATCATATCTTACAGGTCTATATAAGTGAGTATATACCGTGTTTGTCTTTCTCCTTCTGGGATATTTCACTCAGGATGATCTTTTCTAGGTCCCACCATTTGCCTGCAAATTTCATGATTTCCTCCTTTTTGATTGCTGAGTAGTATTCCATTGTGTAAAAATACCACAATTTCTGTACCCATTCCTCCGTTGATGGACATGTGGGTTGTTTCCAGGTTCTGGCTATTACAAATAAAGCTGCTATAAACATGGTTGAGCAAATATCTCTTTTGTGTACTTGAGCAAATTTTGGGTATATACCTAGCAGTGGTATAGCTGGGTCTTGAGGAAGCACTATTCCTAATTGTCTTAGAAAGCACCAGATAGATTTCCAGAGTGGTTGAACCAGTTTACATTCCCACCAGCAGTGGAGGAGAGTTCCCCTTTCTCCACAACCTCTCCAGCATGTGTTGTCCCTTGAGTTTTTCATTTTGGCCATTCTGATGGGTGTAAGGTGATATCTCAGGGTCGTTTTGATTTGCATTTCCCTGATGGCTAATGAGGATGAGCATTTCTTTAAGTGTTTCTCTGCCATTCGATATTCCTCTGTCGAGAATTCTCTGTTTAGCTCTGTTCCCCATTTTTTAATTGGATTTCTTTGTTTGCTGCTTTTCAGCTTCTTTAGTTCTTTGTATATACTCGACATTAGTCCTCTGTCAGATAAAGGGTTAGTGAAGATTCTTTCCCAATCTGTAGGCAGGCGTTTTGTTTTGATGACAGTGTCCTTTGCTTTACAGAAGCTTTTCAGTTTCATAAGGTCCCATTTATTGATTGTTGCTCTTAGAGCCTGTGCTCTTGGTGTTCTGTTCAGGAAGTTGTCTCCTGTGCCAATGAGTTCTAGGCTGTTCCCCACTTTTTCTTCTAACAGATTTAGAGTATCTGGTTTTATGTTGAGGTCTTTGATCCACTTGGACTTTAGTTTTGTGCAGGGTGATAAGTATAGATCTATTTTCATTTTTCTGCATGTGGACATCCAGTTGGACCAGCACCATTTCTTGAAGATGCTGTCTTTTTTCCATTGAATAGTTTTGGCTTCTTTGTCAAAGATCGAGTATTCATAGGTGTGTGGGTTTTCTGGGTCTTCTATGCGGTTCCATTGATCCTCCTTTCTGTTTTTATGCCAATACCATGCAGTTTTTATTACTATTGCTCTGTAGTACAACTTGAGATCGGGGATAGAGATACCTCCAGATGATCTGTTGTTGTACAGGATTGTTTTGGAGATTCTGGGTTTTTTGTTTCTCCATATGAAGCTGAGAATCTTTTTTTCAAGGTCTGTAAAGAATTGAGTTGGTATTTTGATTGGAATTGCATTGAATCTATAGATTGCTTTTGGCAGGATGGCCATTTTCACAATGTTAATCCTACCAATCCATGAGCACGGGAAATCTTTCCATCTTCTGAGATCTTCTTCGTTTTCTTTCTTCAGAGACTTGAAGTTTTTCTCAAACAGGTCTTTCACTTCCTTGGTTAGAGTCACACCAAGGTACTTTATGTTATTAGTGGCTATTGTGAAGGGTGTTGTTTCCCTAATTTCTTTCTCGGCCCTTTTGTCTTTGGTATACAGGAGGGCTTCTGATTTTTTTGAGTTGATATTGTATCCTGCCACTTTGCTGAAGGTGTTTATCAACTGGAGGAGTTCTCTGGTTGAATTCTTGGGGTCGCTCATATATACTATCATATCATCTGCGAATAGTGACACTTTGACCTCTTCCTTTCCGATTTGTATCCCCTTGATCTCCTTTAATTATCCTATTGCTCTGGCTAGGACTTCAAGTACTATGTAACTATCAAGATTTTTAAAGAAGCTTTGATAACCCACTTTGTAGTTCAGGTATAGGATTTTTAAACTTTATTCCAGGAATTCTGTAAGACCCAGGCAAAGTCTAAATATTTCAGTGAATATCTTTAATACTATGTGGGGCGTAAAAATAATATTATTCCAACTATGAAGAACATTTCAAAATCATTTGAATAACTAATTCTAGGAAATTACCCTTAGAACCCTTTTGCTCACTTAGACTGCACCTCAATGTTGGAAGCCACACCATTTGAAAACCAAGGAATCAATTGTATAGCCTTGGTGTTTTACAGTCAGTGACTAAAATAGAATTCAAATAGTGCCTATGCCTGGGCTTACAAACAAACATGACCCTTTGCTGGTTCCTTCCATCCTTTCCAACCTCCAACTTCAATAATTAGTCAAGTATTCTCCCTACCTTGTCCAAGTGGATATCCACAATTCTACTAACTACAAGGCTTTCATGCTGTCATTGCTAATTATCAGAGTGGGCAGATAAGATGAAATACCTTCTACAATGTAGTATAATCTAATCAACAACAGGAAAAGTAGGAATTGGCTAACTGGTTGTGACTACGTTTATAGTAGTGATATACCCTTTTTTTTTCTTCTCATGTCAGGTAAGCAGAACATCTTAACGAAAGCATTCTTATTTCCTTTTTTTATTAAATTTTTATTTTTTATATTAATAACAGTTTATTTACTTTGTATCCCAGCTGTAGCCCCCTCCCTCATTCTCTCCCAATCCCACCCTCTCTAACTCCTCTCCTCCATGCCCCTCTCTAAGTCCACTGATAGAGGAGGTCCTCCTCCCCTTCCATCTGACCCTAGCTTATTAGATCTTACCAGGACTGGCTGCCACATCCTCTTCTGTGGCCTAGCTAGGCTGCAGTGTATCAAAGCAGATTCTGGGACTCATGGCTAAACTTTGGGCAGAGGGCAGGGAATCATATGAAAGAAGAGGGAGTTAGTAAGACCTGGAGAGGACAGGCTCTGGACAAGAACTAAATATATTTGGGCACAGGAGCTTGTCTGAGACTGATACTCCAAGCAAGGACCATTCATGTATATAACCTAGAACCCCTGCTCAGATGTAGCCCATGTCAGCTCAGTATCTAAGTGGGTTCCCTAGTAAGGGGAACAAGGACTGTCTCTGCCATGAACTCAGTGGCCAGCCCTTTGATCTCCCCACCCCTAGTGGGAGGCACATTCTTAGTTTCTTAATGTTCTACCATGTCTTAGTTCATAACTAGTTTTGATTGACAACTTGAAGAACAATAGGACCAAAGCAGGTATATTTTTTTCTCCATTGCGTTGAAAGCTGTTTTAATTGGATCTTATTACAGCTCTGCAAGTCAGAATTCAGAATGTCCCCAAGCCAAATGGTACAGACACGTAGCACCAGAAAACGTCTTGTTTGTTGTACTTATCTGTCATCTAATCCCTCTTTAAAGATAGAAATTGTGTTCATAAACATGTGAGGCTTTATTTTACGTTTGTTGATTTTTATTTTGTTAGTTGACTTAAACTAGGAGAAACAAAGGAGGTTGTACAGGCACAACTACAATCTGGTTTGGCAGGACTGATATCTTGTTTCTGCGCCTGCATAGTTTAAAGTTAAATCGTTTGGCAGTACTGATTCATATTATGAAACTATTTCTGGTCTCATCAACTGTCGTACTAGCAAGGCACCCTGAAGGAGTCAGTCTTTGCCTTAGAATGTGGAACAAGAAGTGTGGTCAGAAAGGATCAGAAGCTAGCATGATAGAGGGATTGATATAAAATACCTTCCAAAAGATGGAGCCATCTAATATTCCAGTGTCAGCAATGAGAGTGTTCCTACTTGTGTGGAAAGGATTAATAAACAAGAAATAACATAAAAGAATCAATAAAGATCTCATATAAACCATGTGACTGTGTTTGCTTTTTTATCATCTATCTACCTATTATCTGTATCTATCATCTATCTATCTCTATCATCTATCTGTCTATTTAATATTATCTATCATCTATCTACCTTTCTATCATCTATCTATCTATCTATCTATCTATCTATCTATCTATCTATCTATCCATCTACCTATCTTTTGTCTATTTATCTAGTGATCTTTCAGAATAGTTTCATTTCTTGATTGACATAATTGGTGATAAAATAAACGGTAGACTTATTATTTCTTGAATGCACTTTATGTATGGCTACAACTTACATTTCTTTTGTGTTACTATTCATAATTTCAGGGTATTAAAGCTTGGCATATGGTGGCCTGGGGATGTTCTAAATTGAGGACATTTGAAATTGGAAAACTAGAAATTCAGCAATACTGATTTAGACAAAACAAACAGTGTATTGATTACTGGTTGGAATGGTTAACAATGAACAGATATTAATAAACACAAAGTAAGTGGTTAATAGCAGATCAGGTGGATAGGCAAACCCATTTTCTATAAGACTCTTCCAACTTTGTTCTAGGTTAGATAAAGGTCATAATAAAATGTGGATGAGAATGTACGTTTTGGAGCCCAGGGTCCACATAATTATTATAGATCAAAATCAAGTATCTTAAGGAAGAAAATGAATGTTTTCTAATCTTAAAATTGTAAAAATAAAGAAAAAATAGAAAAGGAAACTCGAGTACAGTTTAAGCTTTCAAAAAGTGCCACTGTGAGGATTGGGAAACTACAACTTTGAAGTTTAATATAAGATTCTATGTGTGAAGGTCAGATTTGTACTTGAATTTTTTTAATCACTCTATAGAAAGCCATTATTGATTAATAATTTCTAGTATATGGCTACATAATGGAACTTTATGGTTTCCAGTTTAACATTGTAATACATTGCTTGCAAAATGAGAAAGCATCATTCATTGAGACTTGTATGTTCCTACTGATAATTGATTTACTTTATTTTTATTTTATATTTTGGTTTCTTCAATTTTTAGATAGGGTCTTTCAAGTAACCCGGGGTGTTCCTGAGTTTGTTATTTAGCATAATCTGACCTCAAATTTTCTATTCTTCTTCAATCTCCTAAGTACTGGAATTTTAAAAATTCACCATCGACAAGGAGAATAAACTACATTTTAACCCCATGTTTATTGTTAACTATTTTATTGTTTGTATTTTGCTACTGAATGCCATTTCATCATTATAAATGTCAGTTGCAATGAGTTACTATGTCCATTTATTTCAAAGATTGTCTTACCTTATTATTAAATGTTAGAAAGTCTCATCCTACTGAGATAAGCATGGCATTATTGAAACCTAGAGGCTTGTCAACCTTACGTGTTCTGTCCCCATTGCTTCAAAAGTTTGGTTCTGTTTTTAGATTTGGGGCATTTAGAGAATAATGCCAACCTGATTATCATTCTCAAGTGAGCGTTCCAGAGTTCATTAAGAGTTGAGAAGAGAACAGCGCGCTCTAGGAGGCTGCTATTTTTAACAGCACCAAATTTGAATCCACCTACTTTAAAGCTTTTTGCTGTTTTTAGAAAATATTTCTATTGATAAGTTTTGTATTCTAAGTCCATTGAGGTCACAGTTCTCAATCTCCTACTGGAATAACTTGGCATTTTACCTGGAGATTGAATCAGTGAGAACTGGTCTTGTCACTTAAAAAAAAAATCACTGATAAAGAAATGGCACAAGCAGGTTTGTCATACAAGTAAACAAATAAAATTTCCATAGTCTTGCATTCAGTAGGAACCTGACAGTATTTATATAATGCTCTGGTCTGATAAGCTAGTGCTAAATATTTGTGTCATCAGAAAATCAAACTTTCTGACAACAGCTCCCTTTTAAAAGAGAATGCTTAAAATTTCATTTAAAAATAAACTCTTACCATAAGAGGTATCATTTTGGTCTTAAATTTAAATATAAAATAGTCTTTGAAAGTCATAAAAATATAGTCAGTAGTTAATCTTTGTCACAAACATAATTAGGTCCAAGGGTAAATATTTGTATAATATCTCTCTAATCATATTAACATGCCCTGATTATAATCAAAGATTTTGTAGAAATACTGGAAATATATTAAGGTGACGATATTTAAGACAAGCTGACACATGAGATTGCTGCTATTGGAATATTATGTCTAATATATGTCTCAAATCATATAGTTGCTCACTTTTTTATTTCTCTCTGCTTGTCCATCTATTGTTCACTTTTAAGTCATTTCCTTGAGTGAACATTCTCATACCAGAAGACCGACTCAGATGATCATTTCTAATATAGCACTTTGCAGCACCTACTAGAAAATTTACATGTGTTTGTTCTCTCATAGAATTTTAGCTAAAAGTATTCAGGGACCAGCATTTATCTGGTGTTTTTTCATTGGAGATTTTTTATTTCTTGCCATATGAAGCCAACACTGATAAATTAGGATATTGGACGTAGGCACTGAAGCCTCCTTTCTCGAAGGGTCATTTGAGTTCATTATCACCATGTCAGTAATTTGAAATGGAATGGAGTAATGTAGGCATACTGTGTTCTTTGTGTGTGTATTTATTTGAAGAATTATTATAGAGTTAAACAGTGACATTTGTAGTACTAAGTCTCCATTCTAATCAGCAATATTCCAGGAATCAGGTGCACATCATAAGATTTCTGTTAAAGAGAAATTAATGGCAGCCATATTCAGAGGTTTTCATATGAGTTGGTTTACCAAACTAGAGAGACATACATGGACTAATGTTCATAAAATAACAGAGCTCATATGTAAAGCAGCAGTTATAGATCGTATTCAGGAACATTACGGAAGGGCTAAAGGGTCTCCATTGCAGAACTGGAGACGTTTTAGTCAGTTCTGAATGCTACATGGACAGATGTTTCAATTCCTAAGACTGTTTTGTTAGGAGAATTTTTTGATAGTTAGTATCTTAATAACAAAAAGCAAAACTAAAAACCAGACCAAACCAAAACAAATCAAAACAAACAAAAACATTTAAATTCACTCTTTTGTTTTGGACCAAAGCAAGGGCTAAAACAAAATAAAAATTGCTAAAATGATATATTCTGAGTTTGACATGCTCTGGAGATATGTTCCTCCCTAGGATCACATCAGTGTTTATAATGTCTTTGAATCATTTAAATAATGATTATTTAATATGTAGCAATATACTATCATTTATATGTATATGCGTTCAGAAGAGATTTCAAATACATAAAATACATTAGTCTGAAAGTGATGCTCAGTGGGAGAAAAAGTGCATTTTCACTTTTTTACTGTCTTCATTAAACATCTTCAATTACACAACATAATATTTTTAAATTTTAATAATGGTATTAAAATATAATTTCTTGCATATCCAAGGACCTGAAAATGGTTGCACATCTAAATTCTTAATGTATGGTCTTTGATAGCAATCAAGTCGAATTCATCAATGCATAATAGCCAAAAGAAGCAATAAGAGCTTAGTTGTAGTGCAATGGTCTCTGCAAATACCTGCATCAGTAAAGAAATAATCCATGTGAAGAAGAAGGAAATTTGGTTCAAAATGGCCCAATATCTAGTGTTGGTTCAAACTTCTAGAGTCTTTTGACACTGGGCAGTTTATTTTAGGCATATTTTTTAATTTAATTTTCATTATATATTTATTTATTAAGTACAATTTTTGGTATAACATAATCCTGTGTGCACAATAAGGCATAATTAGATTGAAACCCCTTTCAAAGTATGTATCACTTCATCCATGAAGATGTGTCCTAGAGATAGGCTCCATGTGTTATTTTAAGGGTCAGGTAGAGAATCTGGTGTGCTCTTGGTCTCACAGAGAGCATAGATGTCACCTCTGCTAATAACCACCTCCATTCCCAGCCCTTTGGGCAAATACTGGTTATATATCTCTTCCTTTGCCGAGACAATGCCACTAGTTCAACATTCCTGGGTTCCCTCGTGCTTATCTGTGAGCTCCAGAGTCTGTGTGCTCCCAACACTGTAGTACATCATTTTCTCTCTACTGTAGTGCCAGGACTGTCGGAGATGAGGGGTGGTTAATTCCATACTGTTCTGGGCTCAGACCTCATATGCGAATGTGTATTCAGAAGAGATTTCAAATATGTTAGTACAAAAGTTATGCTCAGCAAAAAAAAAAAAAAAAAAGACTTTATTTTCACTTTTGTTCTAATCATTTTTATTGAACATGTTCTATGGTGCAGTGTCCCAAGGTGCAGAAATAGTACACAGAAAAGAGTGGGCGAAGTCATTTAGGTGAGATTGCCAAAGAGTCTCACAGGCAAAACTTCCATGCCAGCGAATAAGGAAGTACTGCAGAAAAAGCAGACAAGGGCCTAAGCAGCCTTGAACACTGAGCAAGGCGAAAACAAGATTTAAAAGCCCACAAAATGCTGCGGTTGTTCTGAGGCACTATGGTGAGTCCTTCAATTAGGATCTATGAAGTATGTGGTCATGCAAGATGGTCTTTGTGTACTTGACCAGGAATAAGTAAACCTTTCTTAGGCAATTTTGACTATGGGGCTCCTTCTCCATTGAAAAATAAAAGATCATTTTGTGACTACATTATTACAACATCTCTAGATCACTTTTACTTTCATCTCTGATTTTTTTTTATCCAAAATTAAAATATTTGTACACTACCTGAAGTATCACGGGCCTTAGATTTCATGACTCCTGTGCACTATCTTCATATTTGAGAGCATTACTGTTACCTGTGCTTTGGGGAAATGGTATCATCTGAAATAATTCTTAAAGGTTCAACTTGTGAATAAATTTGTAGAGAAGGGGGAAGGATTGTGGGATTGGGAGTGGAGGAGGAAGGGAGCCATGGGGGGATACAAAATGAATAAAGTGTAATTAATAAAAATTAAAATGAAAAAAATAGCCTATAAAAAAGTTGACAGGTGTTTGGATCATGATACACTGTTAGAGTTACAGAAAACAAAAATTAAATAGCATCTAATTAGAGTCCTAGCATTTAAAAGATTTCAACTCCTGACACCTGTGCTCAATAGATAAGGGATATTTGGAATTATTTTAAGGATTTAGAAGATTTAAGGATTTACAAGAGCTGGTCCATGCACCAACCTTGGTACATATCAGATCTGAAACTTCATTTGATTTCATTTTAAAATAGTGTATCTTACAAAAACATTAAAGAATAGTTTTTACTAATATATGATATCCTATGAAAATGTGTTTTTTTAAAAGAGCTTGATTAATGTCAATGCCTATTTTCAAATTGTTTTTGGTGCCATTAAAAAAACTTAATGACATTGAAATTAAAAAATACTGTGCCATGTTCATTGGCACATAGATAGGTCTGATGAAAGGAAATGTATTTTGCATGCACAAACACATTTGTTTAAAATGTAGGTTGTTCCACTTTAAAGCCCAGCGCTCTGGACATTTTGAACCTTTTGCTTCATTAACTGCATTCATTCTAAAATACCTTTCAATTTAAAACAGGAGATAATTGTAATACCTTGAAGCAAATGAGGTGTTATTGCAATAATTAAATCCAAAATGAGATACAGGTACTTTAGACCTGCTGCTGTTTCGGCTACTTAATAGCAAGTAACATTTCCACTGGTCACACTGATTTCTTTCCAGAATGCTTTCCAGTTGAGATAGAGGATTGCATCCTAATCATACTCTAATATGTCTGACAAGAGGCGAAATGTGTTTAAGTCTCCATAATGCTATTTTAAATTAACTCTGCAAAACTTATGATGATTATATTACATGTTGCTGTCCTCATCATGAAAAACATCTATCAGATTCTAGAAAATAATTTTACATGTTAAGAATAAGATTATTGAAAAGGTGGGTGTCTTTCCACTGGTGGGTTTGTTGGTGGGACTGGGGGCTCTCCTGAGCTTTCCCAGGCTTCAGAGCCTTTCAGGGCTAAAATGTGTCTGTGTTTCACAAGTGTAAAGTTGTCTCTGTAGCTGGATACATAGATGGTGCACAAAGACTTACAAATAGTGGAAGACTTTCTTTTTTCAGTTTCTTAGAAGGAATGTAATTTCCATCAAGAGTATAACTCCTTATATTAAAATGTTAAACTATGACACATTATTTGTGTCAAATTACATATGCAAAGGAAACTCTCTCTTTATAGCAATGGCCCAAATACAGTATTTCTCTTTAAGAAGGAAATAAATGGATCATTTGATATAGATCACAATGCACTTAGATTTTTTTTTGAAGAGCCTAAAAACATTGTGTTTTGTGTACCCCTCATTTGTGTGCCCCTCCATACACACACACACACACGCACACACACACACACATTGGATAGCCTTGGCTGTCCTGAGCTCATTCTGTAGACCAGGCTGGTCTCAAGCTCACAAAGATCCACCTGCCTCTGCTTCCCTGAGTGCTGGGGTTACAGATGTGTGCTACCATGTCCAGTTTTGCCCCTCCTTCTGAGACATGGTTTCACTATATAGACCAAATTGGTCCGGCACCTGTTTAGTAGCCCATGCTGTCCTGGAGTATAGTATTCTTGTGCTTCAGGATTTGAGCAGCTGAAATTCCAGTCCAGAACACCTCCTTGAATCTCTCTTCAATAATAATAATATTGGTAACAGCCTCGAGAAGTGGTATGTGTGCATACATGTTGACTACTTAATACTTAATAATGTGGTGAAATGTGCTTTGAAAGATAACCAATCTTAATTATCCTAAGAGACAATACAGTGGCTGCTCTTATTATCTCCATATGTAAAGTGTATATACACACAATTGTATGTGCATTATATATAATGTGTGATATAAATAGAATATATGCAATATACATATATTACACATATACACATGCCAAATTTTAGAGGTGAAATAAGTAAACTGAAGTTAGTGGAGGGCACTTTTGAAACTAGGAGTCCAGTGTTTTTGTTTCCCAGTACGTACTGTTTTTGTGACATCTCTGGTTTAAGGAGACCCTTCTTTCATTCTGGTAATGGTACCCTTCCAAGCTGAGTTGGAAGTAGTATCAATGTACCAGCTTATTTGTAGAATGAACCCATATATTAACCTCCAAGGGCATTCCTTTGTAGAAAATACTGATGATTCAAGGGTTCCCTAGCTACTACGCTTCTTTACTTTAGGATTTACTGAATCCTATTCAGGAAAACTAGACCTACAGAATTGTTCATTCACAAGACTGAGAGGATGACTCAGTTGTTTTCTATGCAGACATCTTCTTCTTCCTGTATTTTTCCAGCCATCTCTGCTATAGTGTTTGCTTCAGAGAACTTTCTCTTATATTCTTTTACCCTTCAAATAATACTGTGAAATTAACCCAAGTAGGTCTCTATGTGTCTGTATATTTTTTTGGTTTTCCACTTAGGGCAGATATTTCCTTGCCAAGTCTGCATCCTCATAGAATGAGGACAATGGACACTATCTTTATCTTTCAGATCCTGCATATGTAACACAAGACCTTATTTCTTTCCTCCTATCAATAGCGTGACCTGCTTGAAGCTTTCTCTCATTTAAAAGACAAAACTTACTTACTTATATCCTGATCCAGGCCTCACACCCTCTTCCAACTTGACCCTTTTCCTTCTCCTTATAAGGACCCCCTCATACCAACCCAACCCAGCACATCAAGTCTCATGAGGACTAAGCTCATCCTCTTCCCCTGAGGCCTGGCAGGGCAGCCTAGCTAAGGGAAAGTGATTCAAAAGCAGGCAACTGAGTACATGTCAGAGACATGCTCCACTCCACTTGCTAGAGGAGCCACATGAAGCCCAAGATGCCTGTCAGATTCATATGTGTAGAGGGCCTAGGTACAGCACATGCATGCTCTTTGGTTGGTGGTACAGTCTCTGTGAGCCCCCATAGGCCTAGGTTAGTTGACTGTTGGTCTTCTTGAGGAGTTCTTGTTCCCTTCATGTCCGTCTGTCATTGCCCAACTCTCCCACAAAACTGCCTGCCTCTCCTAATGTTCGGGTGTGGGTCTCAGCATCTTTTTTGGTCCGCTGCTGAGTGGAGCCTCTAACAGGGCAAGTTTCCTTTTAGTTCCAAAATTCCAGCAAAGTAATTGTAATTTATAACCGCAAATGGTACGGTTTCCCTGATAAGAAAATAATACTTTTTAAAATGAGGACTGAAATTTAATTGCTAAGAAAACCTTTAGACTTGAGAAAGTCTGCATATATGAATTATCAAAAAATGCTTACAGTATGCCAACTCTTAATTCAAAATGGAATGAGAGTTAGGTGTGCTTTCTAAAATTACATGAAAAACTGCCTTGATTTTAAGTTTCTTCATGAATGTTTCCTTGCCAGCATCTATATTTTGCTTTTGTTTTTGTTTTATCTGGGGATTCAACTAGACCAATAAAGGTAATGTCATTATTTTTTTGTCACTGCAACAGTGAGATTGACTAGTCTTCTGGGTCTGTTGTTAGACCCTGTCTTAAAAAAAATAACGTATAACTTTGTGGACATTTGATTCACTCTTTCATACTCATGACTTCCAAACCTATGAAACTGAAAATGCACAGTTGATCATCACATGACACAAAATCTATGTTTCTTCCTCTTTCATAGGATAAGTCTAATTGCCACTAACATTTTCTGAGAGAGAAAAAAATGTGTCTGTGGAGCTATTCAACCAAAGTAGGTAGGACTGGGCTAGGTTCCTTTCAGTGGCAAGTATTTGTTGGCAAACCATAGGTTTAATATCACTGTGTCTTAGAAGACTCTCACTGTTCTTGAAATATTATTCTGTGGAAACAAAAGATAACTCCAGTATAAATATTCTTTAAAAGTAGAAACTAAAGTTTTAAAAATAATGACTTAGGGCAAAAAATTATTAATAAATTTATTGACTTCCAAAGTGCACTAAAATTTTTATGAAGCTGGAAGTTGAACATGAGCTTAATTTATGTGTGGAACATCACTTTCCAACTTATCTAAGTTCAACACAGATAAAAACCCTCTCATAAATAAAGAGGCTGCGATTTGGGGTGACTGTGAATGAGAAGGCAAAGGGCATGGCTATATTAGCAATTTTGGTCTTGATCTACACCACAGGCATTTCAATAGATGCTATTTCAAATTCATTTAAAACCCGCTTTTTGAATTTTAATAGCTCTTTTTTTCTAACACTAGAATGCAAATGTGAATTTGCCTCTAGCATGCTTTATTCCTCCCTTGTCAGAATCACTGGAAATCCATATTTTCCCCTAAGATTGCCCTTCACATTTCAGAAGTCAGGAGAAAAGATATGGGAGTACAGTAATATGAAATGTAAAGGATCCTGTACCCCTTGTCAACAGGGGACAAAGATGGAGGAGGATGTAGAATCATAGGATGGGGCACAAAAAATTGGAGATATTAGTAACAAGGAAAAGAAAACTATAAAAGAAAAATTTAGTAAGTTATCTCTTTGTATATTAAAACAATTTTTTTAAATTATTTGAATAAGAATTTTTTTTTGGGGGGGGTCTGGAAATGTAATTCAGTAGGGAAAGTATCTACTACGTAATCATAAACACCTGACTTAAATCCCCAGCAACAGCATCAAAGTCTGTGTGCAGTTGTGTATGTCTACAATCTCAGTGCAGGGGAGGCAGATGCAGGAGGATTCTGTGAGGCTGCTGACCAGCAAGTCTAGCCAAGTTGATGAGCCTGAGGTTACAGTGGGAGGCAAGTCAACGCAACACCTGACTATGAAGTCCACAGTTGCTCTACCATAAGCTATGATGTTTTACCTCATTGCTTCCCAGACACAAGAGAGCAACCTGACCTTGAACTGAATGAATGAGCCAAAGTATAGATTTCCTTCTTTCAGCTGACTGTTTAAATTATATAGTCTTTGTGATTAAAAGCTGACTAACGCAGGAATATTCACTGTTTATCAGTTAAGAACATTAACCTCTGTGAACATAGTGTGCTGTTCTTAAATTGTAATAAAGCTTTTTGTGTTTTCAAAATCTTTTTAAATATTTCCAACTTTATCGGTGAAGGAATATTCTTTTAATAAATTCATTTTTGATTGTTAGAGATTTTTTTATTTTTTATTAATTACACTTCATTCATTTTGTCCCCATAAGCCCATTCCTCTTCCCCTCCCGACTCCACCCACCCTCCCGTTTCTGCATGCATGCCCCTCCCCAAGTCCACTGATAGGGGAGGTTCTCCTCTCCTTTCTGATCTTAGTCTATCAGTTCTCATCAAAAGTGGCTGCATTGTCCTCTACTGTGGCCTGGTAAGGCTGCTTCCCCCTCAGGGGGAGGTGATCAACGAGCAGGCCAATCAGTTCATGTCAGAGGCAGTCCCTCTTCCCATTACTATGTAACCCACTTGGACACTGAACTGCCATGGGCTACATCTGTGCAGGGGTTCTAGGTTATCTCCATGAATAGTCCTTGGTTGGAGTATGAGTCTCTGGGAAGTTCCCTGTGTTCAAATTTTCTTGTTCTGTTGCTCTCCTTGTGGAGTTCCTGTCCCCTCCAGCTCTTACTATTTCCCACTTCTTACATAAAATTCCATTCACTCTGCCCAACAGTTGGCCATCAGGCTCAGCATCTGCTTTGATAGTCTGCAGGGCAGAGGCTTTCAGAGGCCCTCTGTGGTAGGTTCCTAGTTTGTTTCCTGTTTTCTTCTGGCTTTCAGAAGCCCTCTGTAGAAGGTTCCTAGGTTGTTTCCTGTTTTCTTCTTCTTCTGATGTCCATCCTCTTTGCCATTCAGGATGGGGATTGACCGTTTTAGTTAGGGTCCTCTCTCTTGCATAGTTTCTTTAGATGCACAGATTTTAGTGGGTTTGTCCTATGTTGTATGTCTATATGAGTGAGTATATACCGTGTGTGTCTTTTTGCTTCTGGGACAACTCACTCAGGATGATCCTTTCCAGGTCCTATCATTTACCTGCAGATTTCATGATTTCCTTATTTTTCATTGCTGAGTAATATTCCATTGTGTAGATGTACCACAATTTCTGCATCCATTCTTCAGTTGAGGGGCATCTGGGCTGTTTCCAGCTTCTGGCTATTACAAATAAAGCTGCTACAAACATGGTTGAGCAAATGTCCTTTTTGTGTACTTGAGCCTCTTTTGGATATATGCCTAGGAGTGGTATTTTATCATTTGTTATATGTACTAAAATGCCTCTTTGACATTCAGATGCTGGCAGCAAAGCCTGTTTTTAGATTGCTAAGGATGACTTGTACCCAAAAAGAGAAAGGTTTTAGTTTACAGCAGCAAATATCTTTCTTTCTTTTCTTTCTTTCTTTCTTTCTTTCTTTCTTTCTTTCTTTCTTTCTTTCTTTCTTTCTTTCTTTCTTTCTTTCTTTCTTAACTTTCTCTCCCTTCCTTCCTTCCTTCCTTCCTTCCTCCCTCCCTCCCTCCCTCCCTCCCTCCCTCCCTTCCTTCCTTCCTTCCTTCCTTCCTTTCTTTCATCTCAGCCTTTTGTTTCAAATCAAACTCAGGTTTATGGTCTAATTAGAGATAGCATATGGTGTAGACAACAATACAAAAAAAAAAAAAAAAAAAAAAAAAAAGACACCAGGAAAACAGAGAAACTGAAAGATAAAGGGTTTAGGTATTTTCTACCAGTCTCCAAATTTGTTAACAAATCTGTCTGAGAATGTTATTTTGAATTAATTATCACAGATTTTTTTGTTTTGTTTTGTTTTTGCATTTGGCCATGTGCTCCCACGAGTCTGTGAACGTCAATACCTAGAATGCCTTACTCTGCAGGGGGTTTTTTGTTCTTTTGTTTTTTTTGCATTGAATTTCATTTCTGTAATTTTTAAATTTTGACTTTCTAGAATTAGTGATTTCAGACTAGAAGGGCTAGTTGTGTGGAAGGGCTAAACTGTAAAGTAAAAGGATATATTTGGAAATTGCCTTAATACTACTAGCAATTATTGTCCTGTTTATTGAAAAAGAATGGGAGGCCTGGACAGACAGTGGGGGGGGGGGTGTGTGTGTCATAGTTTCTGTGCTCTATGAGGGAACTCCCTAGACCCTTTAGCACATTTCCTTCAGGTTTTTTCCTCCTTTATATGATAGCCAGATCTTTCCTGGACTGACCACCGGAAGGCCTTCATCTACATGGTCTTGACTATGAACATTTCTACTTCAGGATTTTTACCTGACAACATATTATTTTCTGAACACATAAGCATTTGTTGTTTATACCTGAATATTTTTCTTGCTGTGCAAACTTTACCTTTATTTGATTTATCCTCATTATTTTTATGGTAATATTTCCTTTAACAGGTTTCTCTCCCTTTAGTTCTTTGTGATAACTTCATATCTTGCATCTTTTCTTTGTATGTATGATTGTGTGTGTGTGTGTGTGTGTGTGTGTGTGTGTATGCATGAGCACTTGGATGCGCAGCCACACGTATGCATGGGGAGGCAAGAGAAAAATGTCATCTACCATCCATCTTTTTTTTCAGTTTCTTTCTTTATTCCCTTCCCTCTCACCCTGTTTCCCTGCATTCCTGCCTCTCTGCCTCCCTCCCTCTCTACCTCTCCTACTCTCTCTGTCTCTCTCTCTGTCTCTGTCTCTCTCTCTCTCTGCCTTTTTCTTTCTTTGTTTGAGATATGCTCTCTTAAAAGCCTGGAACTTGTCAAATGGACTAGAGTAGTTTACTGGCTAGTGAGGCTCAAAGATCCTTCTGTCCCTGCCTCCTTATAGCTCAGATTACAGACACATTATTTTAAACCCTGCTTTGATATGTGAGTTCTGTGGATTGATTGGGACCTTTTGCTTGCTTTGTAAATTCTTTATTGACTGAGTTATGTCTTCATTCCCCAGCATCTTTTCTTTGGATGTAACATCCCAAAGATAAAATTGTGTCGTTTAGTTATTTGTAAAACCAGTTTAAAATCCAAGTTAAAAGTATCTTTTAATACTTTTAATAGTATCTTTTAATACTATGAGGTTTAAATTAGTGCTTCTTGTATTAGAATAACTTATCTGACAATTGCATTTGTCATTAAATATTATATGTAATAAATATTGTTTATTATAATATTTATATTATCACCATTTAACACAATTCCATACTATATATTGATATGTCATTTATATTTAAAGATAATATTTTTACACAGGATGAATACTGTGAAATAATTTTAACTGATTAGGGAAGGATAAGAAACACATTTTAAAAGAAGATTTTTGAGTATAAAATCTAAGCTCTATGTAGCCATACTTACAAAATATAAATTACTAAATAGGATTTTCTATACAACATTGATTTACCTGGTAGTTTTAGTTTAGACTTAAGAATAAAACTTTTGAAATAGTCATTTAAGTGTCAAAAAAAATCAAATACATTATTTTTAAATTTAGGGGATATTTTTCGGTGTAGTCTGCTAGCAACATGGGCAAGCTTTTAATTGCAAGATGTCAAATCATAGAATGAACAGATACAGAACAACATGTAAAAGGTCAGACATTCATTAGGGATTCAAGAGATTATTGTACAAAGAATATTTTTTTTTCATTCTGTTCAAATCACAAGGGTCTCCTGTTGGCATTTCCAAGACTTGTCACCATGTAGTGACAGTTGGGTCGATCTGGGCAGGTGTGTACTGACCATTCTCCTGATTATGAATTTGTTTTACCTCATGGCTAGTACACAAAGTAATCAGAAACACTGAGTCAACAGAAAATTATGGACCGACTGAATATTATGTGTGGCTTACTATTGTTGTTGTGTTGAAAAATTATGTTGGAGATTCTTTCAATTTTAAGGCATGAACAATAATACTAAAGGGTAGATATTTTGTAGGGCTCACAGATGGCAGATTTGTTAGAGAATAAATTATATAGCTAGGTAATATTTTCGGCCTGAGTCATTTCTGAAACAGGTACGTGAATATTTTTATGATCTAAATGTCTTCTGTTGAAAAAAAAAGGTGTTTAAATGAACAGGCTTTAAAAAAATCGGTCTTTTTTTTTTTTCCTGAAAACTGCAGCTTTTAATACTTGGAAAATAAGTTTTCAGGGTAAGCTTATTCATTTTCATAAAATAAGATTAATATAGTCTATGTGACATTTGTAATGTGAGGACAATCAGATGAGTTAGTGCATACTATGTGTTTTAACAAAGGACTCTATGGTGCAGGGCAGTTATCTTTATCATCATTAAAGTTTGTCATTTAATAATTGCCTTTTATTTATGACAAAGCATAAACGACCTTGAGGCTATTTATTTCATGATAAAGGGCAGTTGGTTGGAATAAAGTATAATCTGATAATAAAATAATTTGAAATGACTTTAATATAAAAAACTATTAGAATTCTATGGGTTGAAAATTGGCTCAGAGACATGAATGGATCGCTGGGGAGTATAACAACAGCTTCTATAAGCCTCCAGTTGGTAGCTGTTCTTTACCAGGCATCTGCTGTTTCTTTTTACCCTCTTTCTGTGCTTTCCCCGCTGTAGGAACTTATAAAGACGGAAGGTACTAATGTTTAAAGACAGGTTTTCACTTTTAATTTTACTCTTCGAAATATGAGTTTTTCAGCAAGCAATGCTATATCATTTTAAATAAATGAACACCTAGGGATTTTCAGATAGTAGCTTCTATGAAGTCATGTGGTGCATTTATATCAGAGCCAAGGTTTACTTCCTGTGCAGTCTTTATCATTCTCCCAGTCATCTAAATACTACTTCCTATGAGTACAAAGTACGTTTATTTACAATACCATATCGATATCATATTACTTAAATAGAGAAAGTTCAGGGTGATATGAGTTTCCAGGGTATTTAAATAGTAAACACTAGGAAGTAACCATTTTCTGATGTGAAGTCTGTATGTGTATTATGTAGTGACTGCATTAGTCATCACTGATATAAATGCTTTCAGAAACCCTGCACTTCATATGTTTATTTATCTGCTTCTTTTATATGATTGATTTTTGAATTAATTTCTTCATACAATATATTTGATCACCTTTTCTCCTCTTCCAACATCTCCCAATCCTCACCACCTCCTTACCCATCCAACTTCATGTTCTTACCCTCTCTTAAAAACAAACAGACAAACAAAAAACACCCCTTAAAATGAAAATCAAGACAGGTAAACAGTAAACAAGTTAAACAGAAAAATGCAAATACGTAAACCAACCGCAAACAAAACACAACAAAAAGAAATGGAAAAAAAAGTCACATACGCACACATACACACACACAAAAACAAAACAAAACAAAACTCAGAAAACTCAAAGACACAACCATTGAGTTGTTTGGTTGATGTACCTAGTGACACTCCATTAGAGAAAACTGACAAGCCTTTTCCAGGAAGCATTAGTTGCCCTTTTCCAGCAGGTATAGGTTGCGAGCAGGTTTTTGATTAGGGTATAGGACGCCATGTCTGCTTTCCCCTCTCAGTGCTGGGGCCTTGTCTGGACTGAGCCAGTGCAGGACTTGCCTTTGCTGCCTCTGTCTCTGTAAGTTCAGACATGCATCAGTCCTGTCCAGTACACTGGGAAACAACATTTCCTTATTCAGTAGCTTTAATTTTTTAAGTTAATATTTTTAATTCTTACTTGTTCCTTTGTGTGTGTGCATAGACGTATGAGCGAAGTATGTATGCATATGGCATATGCACATGACTTGGTGAGGCATGTTGAATTATCATTGTCTTCTTTAATTCATTGTGATGCCTTCATTAGTGAAATGAACTAGAAGATGCTGAAGATCTTCCTTCCAGTTGTGCCTTGAGTAACATCACACTGCTTGTTAAAAATAATTCTTTTCAGAAATATTTACCCCAAAGGAATTGGCAAAACCTTCAGTTAAGAACTTGCCCTTTGCTCCTCTGAATGACTACCACAATGCCCAGCACTAACAGTGACGATTGTTTAAAATCCCGGCATCCATTGGTCCTATTTAACTCTGACCAGGAAGTGGGAGAAGTTTTTCAGGTGTCTGAATACAAGGAAATTAATTTAGCTCCTCTTCCAAGGAGATAGACTCTGGTTTGGGAACAATTCACTCTGGGAGCCTACAAACATAAATATTAAAGGTTGTTTTGTTTTGTTTTTGGGTTGTTTTTTTTTTTTGTTTGTTTGTTTGTTTGTTTTAGTACGGGATCTACTATCTTGCTCATGTCTTTATTTCCATGAAGAGAACTTGTGATAAGACTAGGACTCTTTATTTCTCATTAGGTGCCCATCTTTCTACTTTTTGTTTTGGTTTGTATTCATTTTCACTAGAAAATTATTTTAGTGTTTACTTTTATGCACACATGTCGTCATATCTTAATACTTCACATGTCTTAATACCTGAGAGGATCAGATTTTCTTATTACAGATGCACCTTGCAACACCTCCAAGTGTGACCCCCGACAAGGACAACATAGTGATATGTTCTGCAACTTTCTTTTTACTTGAGGCAGGGTTTCTCTGTGTAGCCTGGCTGTCCTGGAGTTGTTTTGTACACCAGGCTGGCCTTGAACTCACAGAGATCCACCTGCCTCTTCCTTTCCCCGCGTGCTGGGGTTACAGGCACGCACCGCTGCATCTGGCCTGTTCTGCAGCTTTGAATGTGTTGTGTGGGTAATTTTTATGAAAGCCCTAATACAATAGATCTATGAAAAATTCAGAGAATTTTCGTGTTAAAGAATTGCATTTTCAGTTATAGATGATAATATCTCTAATTTACATTGCAGCTAATGAAAGCATTGACCTTAAAATGGTATATCGTAGGATGTTACATCGAAGTAAACTATAATCTACAAGTCTCTTAGATACCCTAAATTATTTTATAAGAAATCGTCCTGAATAGGTAAGATGGAAGAAATTTTACTATAGATTATTTTGTTTACATTAAAATGGGTATTCTTGGAATGTTCTTGGTCTGAGCTAGAACTGGGAGAATCTAGTTTTTCTTTCCTTGCGGCTTCAAAGAATTTGGTGTATTTCGTTGACTTGTTGAAATATCCATTGGATTAACAAAAATGTAATAATTAGCATTAATGTTTCTTTCTGACATGGAGAATTGATAAAGTCTTACCATGGTGCGATGTGATCTTCACTGATGTGTCTCAAGAAAGAGTATGAGAATTTCCACTAGAAAGACAATTTAAACAAATATATGACGATGGGAAAATAAATGAGAATAACTAAATAAAATTATTTCTTTAGTGCTAGAAAGCAAAGGCCTAAAAGTATAAACAACATCTCAAGATTCAATATTAACTGCCCCGATACAGTAAACATATATGAGACTGAGGTCTCTGAGATGAGCTGGCCCGCAAGGTAAAGGAACTGTTTACATTAAGCATTAATTTCCACAAGTCTGGAGCTTTTTCCCTTAGAAAGGGTTAATGTTGGACAGTGGTCCTCACATAATTCCAGCTGTGTTCAGCCTGTCTTATGTGGTTAGCAAGTTTTAATAGCTCGAGCTGTTCAGCCTGTCGTAATTTATTAAGGAAGTGCAGTTAGAGGTGTTTTAACTAACCATGTATGTCAGTGGTCCTCAAATAACTGTTAGCCTCAGAATCAGGATGATTATTCAAAATGTTAATTTTTAACCATGCTTCAAATTTATTGAACTGGACTTTGCATATTATGACGCAAGAAACTGCTTTTACAAATATCAGAGGTGGTGTGGGTGAGCCATTGATCACCACAAGAAATACTGCTTTGTTTTTGTTGTTGCTGGAAAAGACAGCCTCGTCTATACTTTGAAGGCACGACTGCCTCCTACTAATACATTCTCTGGCGCCTCTGTCACCTCCAGTTACCGTGATCTACTACCAACTCATTGAACAAGTCCTATGCTGTTAAGCCTTTTGTCTTTCTCAAGTTGTTCTTGCTTGCTGCAATTCCTTCTCTCTGGACTTACTGAAGTCATACTCATTTCCTAATATCCATTTCATATCTCACCTCTTCTGGGAAATCTCTGCCAGTTCACTCAGTCAAAAATCTGCCTCTCAACCCCGTGTCCCCATAGATTCTGGGCATATTATAGCATTTATCACAGCATACCCCTGTAGAATTCTTCACCTTGCATGTAAGTGCTTATCTATCAACCTGAGTAGGGGTTGGCAAATTACAGTCTGCAGGCAGAGTTCAGCCCACTGCCTGTTTTGTAAATGATGTCTTATGGGAACGCGGCCATATCTATTCCATTACACACCGTTTAAGGCAGCCTTTGCACTCCAGCAGCAGTGTTAAGTAGCACTGGCAGGGATGAATGGTCCACAAAGCCTAAAATATTTGCTTTGTGGTTCTTTAGTTTGGCAAACTCTAAATTAAGGGATATGATGTCTGGTACCACTCCATTTTTTTTTTTTTACTTAAATAAATAGTGAAAGAATGAAGATAGATTTGAAAAATTTGTTTTTATAAAAGTTTTGCTTTCCTTCCTCAGTTTGGTTTTGATGCCTTTTGTCATTGATGTTTATCCAGTGCTCAGTGACTTTTGTGGTAAAGGAAAATGCCCTATGTCAGTACTGTCCAATGCAATAGCTGTTTGACCATGTGGCCACTGAAGCATTTGACACATGACAAATATATTGGATAAGTAAATTTTAATTTCATTAAATGTAATTAATATTATTGATTAAACTATGATAACTAATGGATATCATATTGGACAATGCAGGTGCAAGAAAATACTTATAAGTGACTTTTACTGGAGAGAAACAGCTTGGAACAAGAGTTATAGGACAGGGATTAATTTGTTATGTAACAAAATATTTGTATATATTTCTGATGCTTTTATATTGTTATGCTTATTCAAGTTGTATCTTGGATAATGCTATTAAAATTTATGTACTGATTTAAAAGGAACACTAAATATACCTACTTACCTTTCTTATTTTCATATTATTCATTACTCTAGTATATGGGGGCCACAAAAATACACTTACCGAGGATCTGTGGTACCTTTGCTGATAAATGTTCATCCGTTCATAAACAAGTGAAACTAAAACGAAAGCACCCCTGAAGTCCTATTCACTCATGTGTGAACTGGGAGGAGCTCTTGAGCGTGGGAGTTCAGATGCTGCGTGGAGAACATAGAAAGAGCATACCTGGTGGGATGTTAGAGTGTTGGAAGATAAAATGGGTAAATAAATGGAAATACTGAGAGATGCATAGCATAAATTCTACCTGTGTTGTTAATGTTGATTGAGCAGTGAGTGCTGAAGATGTGAAAGGAGCTTATCTGAGAGTCCTGGGGGTGTTATCACCGAGGGTGTTTCCTTGACATAATAGTGTAGTTATCATTGTTCTAACCGTGTTTGCCGAAGCTCATATAGGCTTCACAGTATATATGACCAGATAAGGTAAGACTATTATGGCTATGGAAAAATATAAATTTAAGGAGCCCATTTGTGAACTGATATGTTACTCTAAGAGATCATTCTACATTTCAGCGTTTTCCTTGGTTTCTATGTTTTTTGTTTTATTTTGTTCTGTTTTGTTTTTATTTTTCCGTGATGCAGGACTTTTGCTCCCATAGCGGTGTTTTTATGGATCATGGTGGCTATTATGGATGGGGTTGTCTTCATGTTATTTTAGTCTCAGATGACTTTTTGATGATGTTAAGGGAAAATTTCGATTTTTGAATTTTGATACTGTGTTTTTTTGATACTTTGCTGAATTCATGTATAAAGTCTAGTAATATTTTAGTAGATTCTTGAGGTTTTTCTATAATATCATCAGCAAGTAGGGGGATAGTTTATCATTTCCTTTTCTTATTTGTTAGAAAAATAATCTTATCTTCCATGTTTGTGAATTAGAAAGAGTCACTTACAGTGTCCATATCTGTGAAAGAGAGCTTATTATAGAGTGTAGGTCTGCAGAAGATGGAGAGGAATAAAAATGGCACAACGACCGGGAGACACGGTCGATGCATAATGTGTGCATGTATTAAAAGAGCGCAGTGAATCCCAATGATTTATATAATGAATATGTGCTTTAAAAAGGCCTGTAGTCCTCTTTTCTGGCAGACAAAATGGAGACCTAGATAGCTTATAACAAAATGCATTAGTCATTCTGGAAATTGATTTTTGTGGTTCTTAAGCTGATAAACTTCTATGTGAGAAATAGGTCTTTTAGCACCAGTTTTTAGGACAGACCTAAATTCATATGCCTGGTATGAACACAAAACAAACCGCCCTTGTCTAGAACACCAATCCTGTCCAGGGATTCATTTTTTTATAATTATGGGATTTTTCTTTTCCAAACTAACTGGGCTTAAAACTTACCTGAGTAACAATATTGAAGAAGCAGTTGCTCTTTGAGATTCAACCCAGAAACTGTAACCTCTGGAAGGGACATATGACATAGCAAAGTTACAAATAAGATCAACTAATTATGCCAGTGCTGTTATGGTTTCTTGTTCCAAGGCAAAAGAGGAGTGCTAGAATTTTGAATCTATTAATATATTAAAAAAAACGATAATTTTTATATAGAAGCCAGCCCAAATATGAAATATAAAAGTGAAAATGAGAGAGAAAAATACAAATGCCTTTGCGTTCTGAAGAATCATACTGATCTCACAGCAGATGTTTAACTCTCTGTAGAATAGTCGTATGGCACCCGCCATACACATGCATACAGGGAGGAAGGAAAGTTGCTGTTGACGTTGCCTTGAAAGATGTGTAGCGCCCTCATATAACCTGTTAGCCAGAGGATAGCAGTCCTCGTCTCTTGTCCTACATAATATTTTAATAGAATGCTTAGTCATTTTCGATCTTCCAAATGGGTGAGAGAGACAAAGACCTAATTTATCATTTCAAATTTAATATGGTGTATGTATAATATACGTGACACCAATGGAAGGAAAGCTATTCAAGCTCATATTTAGGCAAAGAGAAAATCATGTTTCTTTGGAAAAATACATACATATTAACAATAAAGTGGTAGTCTCTGAGTTTGAAGAGGAGAGGATAGCTACCTTAAATGGGCTTATATTTTAAAGGAGGCAGTTAATAGTATTACATGAATTCTCCATTATCAAGTAGATATGAGCTATTCATATCTACTGTAGAAAGATATTAAAACAGAGATGAAGGGCCCAGAGAACTTGAGTATTCCTTTAGAAAAGCTGACTATTTAAGTTGTGGTATCTATTTCATTAACACAGTGACACAATAAAATTGTATTAAATTCTGACAGTTTTAATTGCATCATCTTTTTGCAAAACCATTTAACTTTTTCCACATATATATTGTATTTCTATTTTTTAATCATGGTATCTAAGATATTTGTTATATTCAATATCAATTTCCTTACTTCCCTCTGAAAGTATATCTGCTTTTGTAGATATATAAATGTATATAGATACAATGTATAAATGTATACCAAGTTACATATTTCTTGTATAAACAGAGGACTCTTAAAATTTGTCCTGATCTATAAATATATAACAAACACACTCATATATAACATACACACACACACACACACACACACACACACACACACACACACACACACACATATATATTTTAGCACCACTAATGACAATGCTACTTAAAATATTAGTTTATACTGCCTTGAATGTTGATTCAATTTACCTTATTTTTCACAAATTTTCCTTTTTACCTGTTAGTCTACTCATGTGTTTCAAGCAGTCATTGCTTTGAGTATTTTGGGTTGCTGTGCATTTTTCATAAATGATTTCCTTTTGTTTAGGTGATGCACTTAAATATTGCCTTTTAAAGATGAATTTTCAAAGAAAATATATGCTGCAAAAGTCCCAGGGGACATGTAGGTCTCTGAGTAACATGGTGGCTTGTCACCCGAGCCACATATGGTGGCATTCCTGTGTTGGAACTTGTGTATGGCCAACCCTGTCCTCAGATAAATGTTTGACAGTGTTAAAACATTCTGTCACATAACTGATTTTTGTGTTTCTGATTTCTTGCTCAAATAACAAACTTCTGGTCGTTTGGCATCCAATATGGTCTCCTTCTGAGAAGATAAGGAAAGATTGTAAATGATAATTATGTTCCATAATTAGTACTTGGATCGCCTGGTTGCAGATTTGACTTGATGACATTTTTTTTCCTATTTCTCTGAACTTGAGAAGTTCTCCTTTCCCTGCTGTCGATCTCTCCCCGTATGATAATGCGTTCAGTGAAATTGCGGAGAAAGCTGGCCAGTCTTGGGTCCACAGGGCTGTCTCTAAGATGACTTTTTATGACTTTGATCTTGTTTCCAGGGTGACAGCCTAATGGTTTTGTTAACGGAGGACATTGCACTTCACACTTGCTGTAAGATTGTAAATCCCCGAGGGATATGTCAATAAAATCTCACTAAAACAGAAATTGCAAGATATATAAATAAGGAAGTCAGTTGCTGTTGATTTTGAAGGTTTTATAGGAATAGGCAAAAACTAAATGTCTAGTACTTGTAAATTGGACACAACTTTGTCTAGCAAACTTATTTTAGGGTTCTTGAAATAAAATACAATGTACAGTAGCACATATTAGGACTAAAATCATTCAGCATTTTTTTTATCCTTTCTTGTTTCTCTTTCTCCATGGTCTCTCTGTTTTAGAAATTGGAATTTGGCAGTACAAGATAGTGAATAAAGCAATTAAGCACAAGTGTATTTTTGTGAATTGTTTCTAAAAACTTATTATTTTATTGGGCAATTCTTATGTTTAGACTTTCCCATTCTCTTTTTGACTTTTGTCACTGTGAAAAAAATTTGGGCATCATTTGATTTTATTTTTATATTAATTCTTTGGTTTACTTTGAGACTATAGAGCAAGACATGATCTGTTTTTTTTTTTTTTTTTTTTTTTTTTTTTTTGGCAGAAGAAAACTCACAAATTTCATACCAAAGGCAACATACCGCTGCTATGTATTACAGAATTTTTAGAAGGTCCTTACTGTTTAGTAATCCAAGCTAGTACTCTCATAGATTTATTTATATTCATCAAATTATGTGACTGAGTTGATGAGAGAGAATTGTGCCATTGATCTCCTCAAAAAGCACCTCAAATATTATGAAATGATTGGGAAGTCTGAAGCATTTTTGTAACATGAACACATATATATTTTATAATGATAAACTTGAGTTGATTTCCTAGTTTACTAGATTAGAATAAAGGGAAGATAAATCTAGAACTTGTAAGATATTAATGGATATGTTATGAGATTCAGGATTTATCCTTGATAAAATTTAGAAGGCTAGAATATAACGAAGTGACAATGACATGATCTTAGTTTTGCTTCAGAATGAGAATTTCAACGGTAATTCAGATGATGGATTAGACAGAAGGAAAACTAGCTTGACAGAAATTAATTAAGAGGGTATTGCAGTAATACATATGCCAAAGAAATATACCAGATGGAGATGTAGTCATGCAATATTGTCACCACAAATTGAAAGGATTGATGAACAATTCGATGTCAAAGGTGGCAGAATAAAGCATGAACGTTAGGAGTATGCCATGATTTTTATGTGAGTAACATAAAGATTCCAGAGCCTTTCGGAGAACTGTTCTGAGAGGAAAGATGTCTTTTACGTTCCTAGCCAGATTTAGTGGAAAAATATCAGGGTTGCTAGGGAGAAATTAGAGTAGATCAGGCTCTGAGAATTATTAAGAGCAACAGGTGGTGGTTCTGACTGGGAAACAGGCTGAGTCAATACTAGCACAAACATGAGAATGGAGATGGTAGACAGAAGGTTAAGGGTAGGGGGTGTCTAGTAAAAGAAGCCAAAAGTATGAAATTAAGTAATTACATGACTGTTGCAGGGAAGGTTATCATGGTAGTTAAGGCTGGAATGGAAGTGTAGAGGCTAAATAATGTTATCAAGCTTATAGATTTTGTAAGAAGGAAAGACTATAAAAGAAAGTTTTTGATAGCAATAATACAGTGTTATTTTTATGTTACAGCTATGAGTTTTCTCTCATAATTCCAGGGTATGATCAGGGTATCAGAAAGTTTAATTAGTTAGGCTAAGTGTTGGAGATTTCCTGCTTCTTTCAGATGATAATTGGTAAAGATTATTTGTACAAACATTATAAACTGACAAACTTTGATTCCATAATTTTTTTTATTATCATGATCAATTAAGATCATTTTCTTTTTATGTAAAGGTATAAATGACTCCATAAAAATAAGAAAGGAACAGTTATACAAAATGTCTCTGTAGCTTATTTTATTAGCCTTGTCAGTTTGGAGAGGAGGAAAGCTGAACAACAACAACAAAAACTTGTGTCTTCCCCAGTATGTGTGCATATTTGGCTGTAAAACCAAGTCCGGGTTTGGTCTTCTGATGCCTGGTCTGATACACTACCCATTACGCCATGGGCTGAAAGCTAGAGGTCATTTCTATGCAGAGAAAAACGAATGAGCTGTGTCATGGCAGAAACGTTCTGCATCATTTGCTGCCATCTGTCTTAAAGCTCAATCTGGACTCCCAGAAATGGAGACATTGTGCTGCATTTGGAGTGACCATGTGGAAAGAGCAGGATTTGGTTATCTCTATATGTGGAAAATGGGATATATAAAATGTTATAAAAAAAGGAAAGGGCCCTGGGCTACAGAATTTTTCAGGATTCATGTGACAGCGTGCTCTGCAGGATTCTGAACCTATACGTTTTAGAAATACTATATTTTATGGTATGGAGAATGGTGTTAAATATTGCTTCTTTTAGAGGTAAAAAGTTCTGAATTAGAAAGTGCTTGGAATTCTGCAACTTGTATTCTCACCTCAAATGTAGTACTATTTGCCTTTGGACATTTCACCGTATTCCAAAGAGGGTGAATTTCCTTATTGAATTAAATCAAGGTATAAAGCTGGAGACCTGTTAGGAACTCATGAAATCTTCTTGGGGTAATTCCTCATATGTTTTGGGATCTTAATGTATGTAACTAGAAAGCCTCAGATTTCTTCATTTCTTTTGTCCTGTTCTGTACTGTGGCCTCTACAAGCATTTGGGTTTTTGATTTCTCATGTTGTTCTTCCTTTCAGCTTTGCTGTTAAATATGTTATTAACAGTCCTGTTAGGCCACAGAGGAGGACTTTGCAGCCAGCCTTGAAGATACCTGATAAAACAGGGTCAAATGAAAGGGGAGGAGGTCCTCCCCTATCAGTGGACTTGGAAAGGGGCAGGGAGGAGACCAGGGAAGGAATTGGGGAGGGGGAGGGAATGAGGGAATGGGATACAGCTGGGGCACAGAGTTAACAAATTGTAACTAAAAAGAAAAATAAAAATTAAAAAAAATATATGTTATTAAAATTTTTTTAAAATTCTTTATTAAAAGTTAGAGTCATCAGTTGTATGGGGCTGGGATTAAGTGTTTGTTGATTATAAATATTGAAAAGTTCATAACATTGCCCTAAATAAGAGGAACAAAAAATAGAGAGTTGTTTCTCATCTAGTTAGTCGTTACATATGATGACTAGGAATAAAGACCCACTCTGTCCATCTCTTTGTAATGTGCTTATCAGTTTAAAGAAACTGAAAGTCTGTGTTCTTTCCCTCAAAATGTTTCTACTTAGTTTATATTTCATTATCTATGGAACATTGAGGCTTTACACCCTACAAATATATGCATTTCAACTGCCATGTGACGAAGTACAAAACTCATTCTGAAGATGCCGTGTTTGATTTTGCTGAGGTGTTCAAGTGACAACAAGCCCTTCAGGGAGATAAAATATCATCTCAACTGAATGACATAAAACAAAAACGTTCTTCCCAACCCTTTGAATTCCATTACCATCAAATACTGATTAACCTTTATTAGATTTTGAAAGGTACACAAATCAAATATTTGTTTGTCAGAGCTTAATGTATGTTTCTTCTGTTTTATTTTGTTTAGATATTTTTATTGGATTATATTTGATTAGATATTTCTGACTCTTTTCTAAAAATGACATTTCAGTTGTGACTTTCACCCAAATGACATTTTATTGTCTTAACGCAATAATAGAATATCAGATAGACTATATTCTAAAAAATAAAATATTGGGAAGTACAGTGAAGGGGCATTTTAATTTGGTTTTATTACCTTTTCAGTTTGATGATGTATTTGCTGATGTTGGTTAGCCACCAAAGCCACACTTGTATCCAGATGATGTATCCAGATGATATCTGAGAGTGTTGCAGTGCATCTCCTGTATCTGCATTTATGTATGCAAATGACATTCTTGGCAGTCAGTGAATATCCAGAAACATTTTCCAGCCATGAGATATGGGACAAAAATTAAAAATAAAGCCCTAAAACCCCTGTTTTCTGAAATGGTATAGTAATGAGGGAAACGTTTCTAGACACAGAGTAGCCAGAGCTTACAAAGAATCTAATTTGTTGCACTGATCATTATACATTCATGCATATACACACATAGGTCTGTGATCACGACACATGCACACACAGTTTGCTTATATCATAGAGACAGATGAGATGTAAACAAATGTAAATATAAATATTGATAGATATTACAGTTTTTTCTTCTTTCTATATAGAATTTTTGTGACAGTGAATATCAGTTTCATTGTTTCCAAAAGGAGGAGATTGACAAAAACAGACAGTAGGCAATTGTCTAAAGTTTCACTGTCAGCAACAAAATGTAGAGCCAAGTATGAACATGACATCTTGGCTTCAGTGTCCTTAAACTTATCAGGAAACAGTGCTATGTACCTTACCTCTAAGCAAGCAACCCAGGATTCTGGAATAAGCTCCCAATCTGTATTTTAAAAAATTGTTTATATCCTCCCCTATCAGTGGACTTGGAAAGGGGCAGGGAGGAGACCAGGGAGGGAGTGTGGGGTTGGGGAGGGAATGAGGGAGCGGGATACAGCTGGGACACAGAGTTAACAAAATGTAACTAAAAAGAAAAATAAAATTAAAAAAAAAAGAATTAAAACTGTTCATAAATGACAAAAAAAATTGTTTATATTGTTCTGGTTTTTGTTTTTGCCTAATAATAACAATAAAATGTGATTAATTTTCAAGAATTTTTTCACACATTGTATTTTGATTATATTTATCTCATACTCCTGAACTCCCAGCTCTACCTCCACTTTCCATCCTCTCCCAACTTCTTCCATGTCCTCTCTTTTTCTTTATAGCCTACTAATTCTAATTACTGCCCGTGTAGTTATAGGGGTGTGGGATCCAGAGGAGCATGGTTGACTACCGGGGGTGAACCCTCCAAGATGTCTTTACCCCAGAAGGCATCAACGGTAACAATATACTTAAAAGAAGTTCTCACTCAACACAGTGTTTTTCATGTGTAAACCTTTTCATTTAATTTAACATTCAAATACCACTTCCCTTCCCAATGGCAAAAGACCTAAGATAGATATGGCAATCTAATATAGTTAAGGCATCTATTGGATATAAAGACAAAATATAAAATTGCAAGAACATTGAGAATATTTTTTCCGTTCATGCCTAGTAATAATGGAATCATAGTTCACCAATAATATTAGTCAATGGAAGTTACTACTCTCTCTGGCTAATTTTACTGTCCTGGTCCTCACTTTTATATAGCACCCCTGTTGAAGGGTTCTCCTTTTTGCTTTTCGGTGGTTATCCATGCCTTATATACCGATCAACGTCAGTAGCAACTGTGAAAAGAAATTAGGGACATGTATGTTTCCTTAGGGAACTACCTTGCTATCGCACAGAAATACTGTGCCAACTCACCATCTACCCTGAAACAGATGTCTGGATCCTTTGTTTATGCTGGAGAGGATGATTGGCAGTGGGTCTGAAGCCAGAGCATGAAGACTTCAAATGTCCAGTGTGCAGCAAATCTTGGAGGAATTTGACTCCTGTAGAAAACTATTCTGAACTGTGTGTGTGTGTGTGTGGGTGGGTGGGTGTGTGTGCGCGCGCGTGCGCGAGCTTCTGATATTTGATGGGGAATTAAGCACACTGAGACAGACTAGAGCCATGGATGAATGCCTGAGGCTCTTTCTCACATGCTAAGTTTGTGAAGTGCTAGGGCCAAAGGTTTGGATTTTGTATGCTGTTGTAATCACTGTTGCTCTTACAGTTGCACTTTTCAATAGTTAACATCCATGTTGAGCTGAGGGAAGCACAGCCAGATAATGACTTTCTCCTTGGAATATTGATTTTCCATTTAAAATACAAGGATTTTTTTTTTCAGTCTCCTTCAGTTTATATCCCACTTCTGGTAGCTAGAAATCTATCATGGTGGAGTTCTTGTCTGAGATACAGGGATACAAAGATTAAGAAGATTATCCACCTTAGATAATTTACAGTCTAGTAGCAATGACTGGCTTAAAATTAAAATAAGTTGTAACAGGAAATAAGGCTGTGTTTTATCCATCTGTTTCCACAATTATTAAGAATGCTAGAGAGTTCAAGAGAGGCTGAGGGAAGATGGCGGCAGCTGTTCCTCAGCGTGAATGGACTGTGGAGCACTTGTGCAGCAAGCAGCTGCCCAAGAAGGACATTATCAAGTTTCTGCAGGATCACAGTTCAGATTCGTTTCTTGCAGAGCATAGATTCATGGAAAGCATTAAAAATGTAGGTAAGGCTGCTAATAAGGACCATTTGGTTGCTTCCTATAACCTTCCTTTTGAAAGTAAGCATTTCAAGAGTACTGAAACTGTAAGTAAAGTGCCTGAGCAAGTGAAAAACGTGAAGTTTGATGATAAGCCCAAAGAAACCAAGTCTGAAGAGACTCTTGATGAGGGTCCACCGAAATATACAAAATCTTTCCTAGAAACGGGAGATAAAACCACCTTTCCTGAAAAGGAGATGTTGTTCGCTCCTGGTGCACAGTGACAATCCCGGATGGAACTGGTTTTGATACTAGTATTCAAACAAGTTCAAAGAAAAGTGCCAAGCCATTAAAATTTAAGATTGGAGTAGGCAAGGTTATCAGAAGATAGGATGAGGCCCTCCTGACTAAGGAGAAAAGGCTCAACTGGAGAATGAGCCAGAATGAACCTAGGGAAAGAAAGGACAACCTGATGCCAAAATTCCACCACATCCCAAGCTCATTTTTTGAAGTGGAATTAGTAGATACTGACTGAAACTAATGCTTCAGATAAGACATCAGCAAAAACAAAGACTTGATGTGACTAATTAGCACTTGTTACTATTGTAAGGGAAAAGTCAACTGATCAATTTAAGGTGTTAACGCTTGTCTACTTGATCTCAATTTTTGAGAAACGTAATCCCCTTGTAAGCTCCTGAAAGTCTCAGATATTTTACTATAGCTATGTAAAGTATTAAGGAGAACTGCTTTTCCTTTTACCTCATAAACTAAAAGCCTCAGTAAAACTGTCATGGATTGTCTTGATTTGAAAAAGAATGATAGAAAATGGGGCTACTTATTTATCATGTTAGTCCCAGAATAACGACAAATACTTCTCCTCAAACTGGATCTAGTAAATAAATTCATATATCCAGTTAAATGTATGATGAGATTAAAGTCAAAATTTTAATAGATTCTTATCCTTGAACAATTAACAATGTAGTTTCATGAAAGCCATTTCCATTTTTTAAACTCCTGGCACTATCATAAGAAGTTGATGAAGCATCACAAGAGGGAACAAAATTAATCCATTAAGAGGAGTAACATTTTATGGGTGCAAAATGTTTATTAATATCTGCAGTGTCAGAGCTAATCTCAGTGCCATAATGTCTCTTCCTTTTAGAAATTAGCATTTTAAGATGGCATCGTGACACGTATGCCTCGAATGTCCAGTACAGATGACGACCCTGACAGCATGAGTCAGAACAAATCAGGAATTGTGGGCACATTAATAGTGAAATGACACGGAAGAAATTCACATGTAGCTGACTGTGAAACTACGAAATAATTGTGAATTATGGAGTATTATATACTCCTTCCCACTTCATGTCTTATTTTTTATTATCGCCAGGCTTAGCATTCTCGTGACTTAAGCAAGAGAAAAGATGGTTATAAGTAAGTAGAAGTCAAGATAATCAGTTTCAAAAATTTTAACAGCACAGTTATAAAAACAGTATCTGTAAAAATCTTAGACTCCTGATTTAAAAGAAACCTTAAGATATTCATTCATGCATTAGGATACAGGCCTTATAGTAATTAGGTTTTATTCTCGAGCTATTCTCCACAATGAACTTATTATTTTAAAATCTATAAGAACATGTTTATAGCTACTTTAATCACTATAGCAAAGAACTAGAATCAACTTCATTGCTCATCAGCAGATGAAAGAATAATGAAAATTTAGTATGATCATGTCATATATATATATATTACTATGAATATATGTAAGTAATATACTGCTCTGCTCAAAGAAAATGAAATTTAAAGTTTGCAGGAAAATTGATAAATTTAGAATGTATACTACTAAGCAAGGTCACACAAACAACCTGTTCTTTCTCATATGTCAAATATATACACATATACAAACAAATCTGCATATGGGTAAAGTATAACAGAAAGAGAACAAGCAGAATAAATATAACAGGCTGGGAAAGGATGGAATGCAGCTAAAGGATGCAAGTTTACATACGTAAAGCTAATTTTTTTTCTAAATCTAATTATGTCATGTTTTTTAGTGTTTATTTTTCCTTTTTTTTTTAGTTTGTGTAGTGGAAAGTGTGCAAAATATATTTGATACTAAAAATGCAAAATTTAATTTGAAACTTGACAGCTTCTCTTTTAAATGATGATTCTAATTGTATCAAGGTTTATTGAATTAGGTATGGCCTGATTTTGGCATGTGATGTTTTTATTTATTTCCAAGTTTTAAAAATAAAGTAACTAATTAGGACATAAGAACACAATCCAAAGTCAAGAAAGGGACTTATATCTGTCATCTCAGCCCTGAGGAACGAGACAGGAGGATTGAAAGTTTGAGGCTTAGACAACACACACACACACAGAAAGAGAGAGGTAGACATATAGAGAGACATAATACATATATATATGCATATATATCCAATTACAGTATATATTTCAATATTTCCTTAAAAGATGTCTTTTGTACGTCTCTGTTGCTTCTGCTAACAGTCTTAGAAGGAAACATGCTGAAGAAATTGCATCAGATTAACCTGGAATGTTTCATTGAGATTAGTGGTCTCACCTTAGAAATTTTCATTCAATAGGACAAGATTAGTAGCAAGAGGTTCTTTTCTTTTTCTCTTTTTGTTCCCCTGCACTTCTAGGGGATGGTGGTGATGTTGGTCTCCAGAGCCTGCTTGAGAACTACTGCTGCAGTTCTTCCATATGAGAGTTCTGTAGAAAAGACTCAGTCACCAAGCGACTTCTTCAAGGAAGAAGTTAGTATCATAGGTTAGGACATAAATACACAAACTAAAATGGAGCCGCTTTCATACAAATATTTTTTAAAAATCAACTGGAAAATGTGGGAAGATTCATGGGCCATGGGAATTAAGGGATTTTTATGGTGCACTGTATCAGAGGAATGTAGGACAGGGGTGTAAAGGAGACAAAGAGGAGGGTAGCCCTTTAAGTTCCTTAGTTGAGGATCTGAGCATTTCATTTTCAGGAATTCCTTTCTTGCTGGAAAGTGCAGACTTAGGCATTCTCTTTTGTGAGGTTTCTCTTCTTAGGCATACATAAGGATTCACACTTGAGAATTAAGCTCTTGCCCTTTTATCTTGGATGGCATTCATATAGATAGAAGTACATATTTTTGCCAAAAGTGAAACTTTCTTGTGTTTTCCTAACACCACTTCAATATTTTAGAAATACCACAGTCAAAGTTATCAGGCCAGAAGGTGAAGGAGCGGAATGAAATTCTGTGCAGTTATATGTCTTCCTATGATTTGATTCAACCCCAGAGCTTATTTAGCATGGATGACTACAAAAGAAACATCAGATCTATTTTATTTCTTCATTGGAATTAATGGTTAAAATTAGTACATGAAGTAATGGTTTCACTGTGACCTTTGCAAGCACTGCGTGTCACTTTGAGCTTCTCCCAAGCAGAGCTCAGCTCGCCTCACATGTATTCCCTTAGCTCTGTGTAATCCCTAAGTTCACCTGCTTCACTGTAATTCTCCATTTTACTTACATGACTTATACATGAAAAACAAAACAAACTTTAAATCTAGGGTCTACAAATAAGAGGAAGCCTGTAATTTTTATCTATGTCAATCTGGCCAGCTACTTAACTATTTAGATTTTTACTCCGTGTGATTCCAATTCAGAAGCAAACAGATTCCGTAAGGACACCAAGAAATTTCTTGAACCCTGCAAAATGAGTTTAAAAGGAGTAGGGGTTGTACTATCAAATGACAAGCCAGGAAAAAATGGAGAAGGTAATAGGTTTAATACGCACAGCAAGGCGTTATGAAGACAATGCTGAGATGTTGGAGTAACAGAACACTTACAAAAAATGGTAGGCTAAAGCTTGAATTTTTTAAAGAAAATAGCATGAGGAGAGAAATGTACATCTTATTCAAATAAAGAGTTTAAGTCTTCTTAAGAAGTCAGAGGTCAGTATTTGAGACTACTTGAAAGAGCTGGGCTTCTGGTAGGAAGCACAGAATTGAGTACAGGAGGCTAAGTGATAACTATGGACATCCCACAGAGCCAGACCATGCTGTGCAAATGGCCCGTGCTAACTAACACAGAGGTTCACAGAAAATTTTGAACTTGTGAAAATTATGCCACCGACAGTGTTATTTCTAATTTGAAATCCTCAGGTTCTCATTACAAGTAAACAAAAATATTTGGTTTCTCAATCTTCATCTAGTTCAAATTAAGTCATTTGCCATTTTATCTCCAACCTATTAGTCCTCATTACATTTGCTAGAAATTCATCTCATTTTGCATGTTACACAGTCTTCACTTTCTCTCCTAGAGTGCTCTGTTTGCTGCTCAGCCAACCCCTCTTTATCTAAGTAGAGTTTCTAGTTATAGACTCCTAACTATGCCTGCAGCCCTCATCATACAAATGTGCATTTGCTTCCTAATTTTCTCTTTGTATCTTGCTAGCTCTAAGAATCAACAAAAACTTACTAGCATGGTAAATATGTAACATAAGATTTAAAATATTACTTGAGTAAATGAATAATTAAGGCAGATTCTTATATAAAGTTTGAATAAAATATTTATATTTATAATTATATTATATACAGATAAATCTAAGAAAAACTTGATATAAAAATATGTTTTCTGAGTTTCTAAAGGAATTATTAGCATCTCAAACAGGCCATATATTGAACTTTTCTGTGATTTAGAATAAAGTGAAAACTTAGTGGACTCTGAGAGGAATCAGATTTAATTAAAATACAGATGGAATTAGGAAATATCTTATTAAAATTATAAATAAAGACATACTAATTTATTGAGAAATATTTGTAAATTATCAAGAGCTTATGTCTTTCCTATAGTAAATGTATTTGTAACTGTAAATTTGTCTAAATAAATTAATTAAAGATTTTGAAACATTTTAATATGCTTACTATTTGGATTGTACAGATTCATGAGAAAAAGCACATGATCTGGGTCATGTAAGGGTTGTCCTGTTACCATGCCTACCATGAACTCACTGTGTGCAATTGACTATAACTATTCATTTAAGCACTGTAACACTTGAGATTTCCCCCATATACCTTGGCATATCGACTGGTATTATTGTTCAGGTCTTGTTTAAGCTACCATATTGTTGAGACTTCACGAATTCACCTTCCTGGGATGTCTAAAAGATATTGCCTTCCAACAGATACCCTTGGGTTCTTGTAATATTTCCTCCCTCTTGGCTTAAACTCCCTGAGCCTTCTCTGTTGGGGATGTATTGTGGATACGTTTACTGTAACTGGGTGACAAACAATAAGGAACTCTCTGCTTTTGACTAGTTATAGCTTTCTGTAATGTGTCTTTCCATTTGGCAAAGAAGTATCTTTGACAACTACTTTTACATGTGGGAGTGTTTACAGATGAGTGTTTAGAAATATTATTGTCCTTTTTATTAGAAGAAAAAGAAGTCAGAAAATAATTATTCAAATTTATAATGTAAACAATAGTGAATAACTCCACAATGTGGATATTATCTGTCAGTGCCGATAAGAATGGATTTCAGGTTTTAACGTAAGATGCAGAATGTCCCTTTAGGAGGATGAGTGAACTATGACCTTAAAACAAAGGGGGAGAATCTGCTATTTTGGCTTATGGCAATGGCCAATACATATATCACAAATGTTAGGGAGGATTTGAGGAAATGCAAGAAGGAATGAGTAAGGAAGGGAATATTACCTGATGCTGCCTGAGGAGTCAGGAGACAGCTAGCACTCGATTATACAGGACTCTGACTGTTTTTGTGGGTGGAATGGGGAATGATTGGAACATTTCATGTAATGGCATGACATTGCACGTTGTATTTGCTACTGTGACCAAATACCTCTCAAGAAGTAACTCATAATTAGCAGTTACAGTTCATGATAGGTAGGGCATGATGTCAAGACGAGGCAGTCTTTACAGTGCTTCTGCAGTCTACAAGCAGAGAAGAGACAGGAAGTGTGGCTGGGTTATACAATATCTGAGGATCACCTCTAGTGACCAGCAAAGCTCTGAAACAGTGCTGCCATCTGGAGACCCAAGTCATTTCATGTGCAGACCATGGCACCTATTTTACATCTTTGACTCACAACCACTGTGAGAGAAGAGTAGAAATAGGGATATCAGTTAGGAGACAATTTCTGTAACAAATAAAATTGCAGCGGCGTGAATGAATAACTGGTGAGAGGTAGGAGGCAGTTGAGATGGAGAGAAATTCTTAGAGTCAGGCTATATTTGGGGAGAAGAGTCACTGAATTTTATGAATGATTAAGTAAAATATATAAATATATAAAAATAATAAAATAAAATAATAAAATAAAAAATAAAAATTTTTATATAAAAATATATAAAATATATAAATCATGAGTTATCAAGAAAGATGCCTCCTCTGGAGGCAGAAGCAGTTGTGTTTGAGGCTAGCCTGGTCAATGGGCAAGTTCCAGGATAGCCAGAATTGTCTCACAAAGAAACCCTGTCTTGAACCACTCCAAACAAACAAACAAACAAACACGCACACACACATGCGTGTGCGCGCGCGCGCACACACACACACACACACACACACAAATATGTGTTTGTCATTGTCCTAAGAACCTGAAAAAAGTTGTTTATTAAGTTGAAGAGCAAAGAATAAACAACTTCACTGTAAGATTTTTAGTTTCACATGTACTATAATAAGTAATTAGTTCAAATAGAGTACATATAGCAATTTGGAATTTAGATGAGACATTCTAGTCCTATGGAAGTAGTTAGTAGCTACTTAAGTTTATGAAACCTTAGGATCTTATCAAGAGAATGATTATAAATAAAAAGAGACTAAATTTGCAGGATGAGGTGGCACATGGCTTTAATCTCAGCACTCAGAGAGACAGAGGAAAATGGATTGCTGTAAGTTTGAATCCAGCCTGGTCTGTAAAGTGAGTCTAGGACAGCCGAGGCTACACAGAGAAACCCTGTCTCAAATAAGGAACAACAGCAGAAAGAGAGAGAGAGAGAGAAAGAGAGGGGCGAAGGAAAAGAAAAAAAAGTGATACTAAATTATTTAGGGCCTCAGACTTTGTAACATAAAACAGAGGAAGGGGGCTGGCTCAGTTGCTAGAAATGTTTGCAGCGCAAAGGCAGACCTGCTGGAATCCTCAGAGGTACCATAAAAGCTACTGTAGTAAAGTACTGTATGTGTTCCTAGCAGTCCAAAATGGAACCGAGAAGGAGGGACAGAGAGAAAAATCCTGGAAGCAACCCTGCAGCTGGCCTAGCATATCCATCATAAAATGAATGAATGAATGAATGAATGGATGAATAAAACAAGATTCAAGGTAATGATAAACATTGGATATTGTCCTCTGTCCTTCACATATTTGGCTCTCACACCTACTTTATTAACAAATTTTCACACATCCAAGCTCGTGTTCAACTTTGAAGGAAGACATGAAGAGAGTAGAGTAAGGTAAACTGACATAGGCATGTCTGATATTTAAAGCTCATGAATATGGTGGTGTCCCTCATGCCAAGTATAGGATAGGGAACCTGCATAGCGAACAGACACTTACAATACTACTGTTGGTTCAGAAAAATGAGGGCAGATCTATGATTTCTAGGTCATAAACATAATGTTTTCTGGTAAACTTGCTAAGAATGCCTGTGGGGTAGTTTTAGAGAGCAGAAGTCTGAGTGACCCGAATGAATAAGAATTAAGATTAAATAAGACAATATGAATTAGGAGGGATGAACACAGTTCTTTCTAGAAACTTTGTAGGAAGAAAAAAGAAACAAATGAATTGGGTACTGACAAGATATCCTTGGCCAAGTTACATATTTTTGAGATAGGCTTGAATAGCCCTGGCTGAACTCAAATTCACAATGTAGCCCATGATGGCCTTGGACTATTGCTTCTCCTGTTGCTATGTATGTAATGTTTGGCTTAAAGGCTTGGGCCACCATGCCTGCGTCATTTTACAGAAAGTTTATCATGCTTTGTACGCTAAATAATTATTTGGAGAGAGGCAAAATGATTATATTTTTGTTATTTAAAGCAATTTTAACTTTAAGTATATTTTGATCATATTCTTTCCCTCCCCCCAAGTCCTTTCAGAACCTGAGAATAAAGCATGTTTTGAAGTAGTGGAGGCAGCTCAGGCATAATTGTGAGTATTTGCTTCAGAGAGCAGTGTAGAGGAGAAGATAGAAATCAAACCTATTGGCTCAGAAGGGAGTAGTAAGTACATAGTGGGAAGTTCTTCTGCTTGCTTGTAGTTTGAGATGTGATGAAGCTGAGAATGGGTAGACGAAGCTTTTGCTACCTAGAGAGAGGGAAGAGGATAGAAATGTGATGAACAAAAAAGCTTCTTCCTTAGTTCTTGCCTGTTTTTTTTTTAAATCAATGACTCTAATTGTAAACCAAGGATGTTTGCATATTCAAATTGTAAGTTAATTATCCATAGCCATCCAACCATCCATGTAGTTCATTGTAGAGTGTAAGCTAACACTAGTCATTTACTTTTATTATCCCACCTATTTAGTTTTAATTAACTTTCTATGATTTTGTTTAACTTTCTGGGCTACTGGTAGCAAAAGGCTGTAGCTTGTTAAAGGGGATGCTCAATTAGCATTTTCAAAAACCAAATTCAGCAACAGTAGGTAGCATTATAATGACTGTCACCAATCATTTCGAAGGTGGGGATTTGTAAGAACCTCCTGACACTTCTGCTGAGTTACCATACACTTGATTAAACCTACCTAACCACCTCTGCATTTTTTTGTTTTCTATTCATTAAAAAACAATTCATTCAAACAAATCTCAGAGTATATTTTTGAAAATGGAAGTGCATACTAGTAATTACATACAGTATGATATGTTTGATGAAGACATTCAAATGGCTATAGTGTTACTAATCCATAGCAATAAATGGAAAATGAACATACCAACACCAGGAATAAAGGAAAATATTATTTTGCATGTATTTATTTTTATTTTACTTATATGGATTTTTTTGCATGCATGTATGTTTGCATTACAAGGGTGGCTGTAAGAGTCTGAAGAGGATGTCAGATCCTCTGGAATTGGGGTTACAGACTGTTGTTAGTAGCCATTGGGTTCTGGGAATCTATACATACACACAATTAAAAATAAATTTTAAAATTTCAGGGGCTAATCCCTTCGTTCTCTTCTCTACCCCTTCAGGGGTGGTGAGAGCAGGGATGGAGAGTGAGAGGGATGGGATAGAGAAGGGAGACTGGTGTTAGGGCATCTCTGAGACAAACTGGAGACCAGGGATTGGAGAGGCTCTTGGGAGGATATGGGGTTGACCCTAGCTGAAACTCCTAGCAGCAGGGGATACTGAGGCCTGAAGTGGCCACATCCTGTAGCCAGGCAGGACTACCAGCAGAAGGAGGGGGACACCAACCCAACCACAAAACCTTCAACTCCCAATTTTTCATGCCTATAAGATGTGTGGGATAAAAGATGAAACAGAGATTGAGGGAATGGCCAACCAATGACTGGCCCAACTTGAGACCCACCCTATGGGAGAGAGCCAACCCCTGACAATATTAATGGTATCCTGGCAGACAGGAACCTGGCATAACTGTCATCTTAGAGGCTTCATCCAGCAGATAATGGAAACAGATGCAAAGACCCTCAGCCAAACATTAGGTGTAACTCAGGGAGTCTTTTGGAAGAGTTAGGGGAGGTATTGAGGGACTGGAGGAGTCAAGGACACCACAAGAAGATCTACGTAGTAGCCAACTAACCTGGGCCCATAGAGACTGACCAACCAACCAAAGAACATGCACAGACTGTTCCCAGGCCCCTTACAGATATGAAACTGATAGGCTGCTTGATCCTTAAGTGGATTCCCTAACAATTAGAGTGGTGGCTGTCTCTGACTTGTGTCCTGTTGCCTCTCTGTCAATCCTGTTTCCCTCTCAGGGACACCTTGACTTGCCTTAGTGAACAAGGAGACGCTTAGTCCTGATGAAAGTTGATGTACCAGGGTGTGCTGGTACCTGGGTTGGGGAGGTATAAGAGAGAAAGTAGGTGGGATGATGGGACTGTGAGGAGAAGAGGATGTGGGTTTGTGATTGGGATTTAAAATGAACAAATAAATAAATTAAAGAAGAAAAAAGCCAGGGCACATATCATACATACACACACATATATATTGAACACTCGACCCTGCTGTCCCCAATGGAACAAAAAATCTTAACAATACATTTATTACAATAAGATTTGTAATTATCACTGGGGGCAATGGCGCACACTTGTAATACCACACTTGGGGAGGCAGTGTAGATGGATCGCTGTGAGTTCAACGCCAGGCTGGTCTACAAAGCAAGTCCAGGACAGCCAAGACTACACAAATATACAGAGAAACCCTGTCTCAAAAAACCAAAGAGAGAGAAAAAGAGAGAAAGGGGGTGGGGAATTGTAATTATCATGATTTGTAACTGACTTTTGGAGAAATTTGCAGATAAATTGCTTGTCATATTTCTCCCAGTATTATTGCAAATCATAGCTAATGAGAAGCTTCTTAGAAATAGTTTTCAATTCCGCATATATTGTAGATTCTTCAGGTTCTAATTAAGCAGACTGTTTATATGCTTTATTGCAACATAAAGGATTCAGGATGGAGATTGCCATCTCATCCAGTGACAAGTGATATACATTTTAAAGAAAACTTGACACCTTTCCTACTTCCTCTGGGACTTGACTCTGACAGAGAGGAGAGAGAGAAAAAAAAAATAACAACACCAATTACACCAGTCATTCTGAGAAATAAAGTTCATTCTTTGAAAATTGAGTTGGTTTACTTGAAAGTGTTCTGATTTAGAATCGCAAGATTAGAAATTGAGTTCTTGATCGTCTTCCTCACACCTCTACAAACTCAGGGAGCCACTGAGTTATAAAAGAGAATAATGAATGCCTATCACATAGGTTGCCTATGAGATTTAAATTAATATGAAGGAGATATGTCCATTTGAATGCATTACTTAGCAAACGACAAGCAACACCTTTAATTATTAACTTACTGCAAGACTTTTGAAGTCATAGGAAAAAACAATCTCATGTGAGTATCTAGTCATTTATGCATTTTCCTCAATTGAAAAAAAAACTAAAATTATTCTGAAATTTAAAATGTTTTCTGTTATGTGGCTAAATTGTGGGTGATTTTTTAAACCCCATTCATGATTTCCTTTAATTTCTCAAAAGTATATTTTGTAGATCTATTATTTAATTATATCATATAAGCAGCTCTTTTGTTCCATTTATAAAGAACGTTTATGTTTGTTATAGCTCAGGCAGATTATCAAATAAGACCAACTGTGTATTTATATTCTAATACAACTATCTTGGATTTTATGAACTTTCTGATGTACAAAATCAAATATTTTTGTCTCAGAAAACATCGCTGCTATTAAATTATACTGCTATTGATTATTAATTGTGGCATAGTCTCTCTGTTGCTTATTTATGTGGAATTTCTGTTCCATGTGTTTTAGGCTCTCTAGATCTACCTTCCTCTCATTCTCTTCTGCATTGTCTTGGAATCTCTGTATAGTTTTCTCAGCAATGACAATGACTATGCTCACATTTAATTACTTCTTTTTATCCCTTAAGGCAGGCAATATAAATCATTTATATGTTCATTTTTGGTAGATATGCAGAAATTATTTGTAGAGGAACACTGAAAACCTTTAAGAGCTCTGGGGACTTTGTACCCTTAGCTTGAGCAGTTTTATATCTGTGCACATGAAATTTCCAGTGATGTATCATATGTTTTGTGCTGAATGGTTTATGAATGAGTAGGGTGTGTGAGTTTTTTATGAATCTTCTTTTAAAAATTTCTTTTTGTTTTCTTGCTTTTACTGTTACTCTTTGCAAATTTGGTGAAATGTGTTATAAACATATTTACACCTCCCTGAATTTTTTCTTAGATCTAACTCGTTTTTCCCTGCCTACCACACAACTCTGTGTGTATGTGTGTTGTGCAGTTTAAATCAGTCCTGCCCTCCCAGTCCTATTTGTACTGTCTCTTATTTTTTTAAATGATGCACACAACCTATATTATATAAAGGAGGTTTAATGGATGGAGGTGGAGAGAGAGGGAAGAAGAGAGAGAGAGACATGATAGAGGGAGGGAGGGGGCCGCTCAGCCAGAAAAATGGGAGAGAATAGGAGAGATGGAAAGAACAAGAGAGCACAGAACAAGAGAGCAAGAGAGAGAGGTAAGAGGCAGGGGTCCATTTGTAGCTCCTGCACGGTGGAACCATGACTGTGAGGTGTGTCAGCCATACCTGGTGGACCACCTCGCTTACTAGGCAACCCAGAAGCAGACTGCCTGTACTCTAACAGTACCCATATGTCATTGGATGCATTGTTGCTCCACCCTGGAAAGCCATCTTGAAAACTGACTTCCCCTCTTCCAGAAGCTGTCAGTCGCCACTGGCACATCCCGAATGGTGAGACTTTGTGTCTAATTCCCTTTTCCATGCTGGGATTCAGTGTGGCTTGAGCTTTATTTTTAACCGGCCTTGTGAATGATTTTATATTTCCGTGAGTGCATATGTGCAACTGCCATGCTGTGGCCCAGAAAACACTATTTTTTTATAGTTCTCCATTGCTTCTTGCCGTTACCGAATGTCAGTCCCCTCCTCTATATTGAGCCCTGAGCCCCGCGGGTGGGGATATGATGTAGATATCTCATTTATGGATGAGCATTACACAGTCTTTTATTCTCTGCACCTTCGCCAGCTGTCACTCTCAATGTTAATTCCAGTCTACTGCAGATAACAAACATATCTAATAAGGGTTGAGTCTTGTATTAATTTATGGTATAATAATAAATCCGTAAGTGTAATTCAGCCTCTGTTTCCCCACCCATCCCTGTCCACCTGTCCTTGTCCCATTGGCCCATGACTGCAGCCAATGGATCCTGAGGGAAGGAAGCTGGAGTCAGAAGGGCAGGGGAGGCAGATGACAGAGACCTCCGGCTGTGGTGAGCAGACTTCTCTGGAGACAGTTTTAGATAGACAGCTTTTTTAATTGGGGTGAACGAAGGCTATTTGAACCTTTGGGGAATGAGTAGGGGCAATCAGAGTGAGTGTCCATCAAGGGCTAGGGTCAGGGTGCCAATGATGCCTCATTTGCATGAGGAGGAATTCCAGATGCCACTGGGTATTACCTTATAAGGGGAAAGGAAATTTATCCTAGCTGCCAGATTATCTGACCTCTCAGTGTAGCCAGGGTGACACTTGCAGGGCTACTTGAGAAGGGACTAGGAAACTCAGAGCAGGGAGGGAGAGGGCCTACCGTTTCCAGTCTCAGGACAATATTTCCAGGATTTAGATACATCTCAACCTCACTTTTGCTCTGAACCAGCTCCCAGAGTTCCACAGATCCTTGGTCCCACACTTAGGAGGCTGTTTAGTATTAATAGTTAGCAGGGCTCAGTAGTACATACCTGTAATCCCAGAACTCAGGGAAGCAGAGGCAGGCAGATCTTTGCGAGTTCGAGGCCAGCCTGGTCCACAAAATGAACCCAGGTCAGCCAACTTTATACAGCGAAACTGTCTCACCCACCCACCCCCAAACAAAAAGGATTCTGTAAACTACAGGGTACTAGAGGAATCCTTTAATCCCCCACACACAGGCAGGAGAGTTCTCAGGAAGAGAGGTCCTGTCAGTTTCTGCAATCTTGATGAGTTTTTAGTATCCTACATTAAGTAGAATTAAGTTCCCAAATGATAAATACTATATGATTACATCCAGCAGTCTGTTCCTCTTTTCAGATGGAACAGTTGTGGGTTTCTGTAATTGCATCCTTGAAGGGGGTTGAGAACCATGCTCATTTGTGTATAACTCAGTATGTGGGGGGGGGGGAAGAGGTGACTTCCATTTATTTTGAGTGACTTTTACTCATATGTCTACTTACCCAGTTCTGTTTAGGTTTTTTTTTTTTTTTAGTTGTCCACTAACAATCATTTTTGCAATTGTCTTTTAAAACAATCTCAGTATGAAATTGTTGGATTTTTAAAGTTGAAGTGCATATGCTACCATCTTGTAGTTAGAACCCTGTTTCTTGTGTCTTTCTGGTGTTCATAACACTGTCCTGGGACAGGAACGTTCTCTCAATGGACCATTAACTTTCTCTCTTCAACTGCACATTGTTTTGCCTTGTCACTCCCTTTTCTCGTAGAGCATTTTACTTTTGTATAGGCTTTCGCCTTTTTTATATATTATTTTTCTATAACATTTTTCTTTCCCCAAAATCACTTACTTTATTTCTTTACTAAATTTTGACTTTTTAATCTATAATGTTTCACCAGTGTTCTTAATCCTCTTGTCAATTGTCTTTCCCTCATGGGTTGCTGAATAGTCTTAGTTATTAGTTTATGTTCTCTTTTGAACAGTCTATATTGGTCATAAAAGCAGTAGCCGTAGAGTCACTGTGGAGCATCCATAAGTCACTACTTTATTAAGGCAGCATGCATTTGCAATGTTTTATGAAAGAGACACTGAATCCCTTGCAAAATGCAATTGAGTTCAGTGAATTACATGCAGTGCATGCAGAAAAGAGAGAGGACAGAGAGGAAAGAGAGGCAGATAGATGCTTTAAGTACAGAAATAGTTAGCCTGAGGGAAGAAGGAAAACAAGAGGAGCTGCTAGCTCTAGAGTGATGGCCTGTGCTTTTAATACTAGTCCTTAGTAGACACAGTAGGCTTGCCATGTGCTTGAGGCCGTTCTCCACTAAATACCCAACACTAGGCCAGCCAGTAGTTTATAAACCACTCTCAAGAAAGCAATAGAGGCAGAGGAGGAAAAAGAGGAGGACAAGACCAGAGGGAAAGAGGTATGTGAGGGATTTGAAGGGACCACTGAGAAATTTCTTTCAAGTGATTTACCTAAATGATGAAGTTTGTGCATGTGGACTTGTGTGTATGTGTGTGTGTGTGTGTGTGTGTGTGTGTGTGTGTGTTGTTTTTGTTGCATCCTCAAGAGCAGTAAATAACCTAAATATGTGGTACTGAAGCACAGGTAGTGAGTTTACTTACAAAGATTAATGTAGCATTCATATCAGTAGAATGTGCCAATCAGGCAATGACTGTGTTGTTGCCTGAAATTGGGTGGCTTGCTCATTTTTTATGGTTTTTATGCATTTGAACATAAAGAATATATTCCCAAGCTTAAAGGGAACTCCCTGTGGTTGATTAAAAACCCAAACATCCTATTTCCATATACGTTAGCATAATTCATTTACGTACTTAAATGGAATCATTTCAGACAATTACATTTGCAAATTTGGCATTAAACATAGTGTAGAGAAGAAGACTGATATAAAAGTGTGAAGAAAAATTTATAGAAAAATTTGAAATCCAGAAATGTCTGTTAAGAGTTTTCTTGGAAACAGATTGTCCAGATTGTCCACTGTCCTCATGGTACTATTTGAAAAAAAAAATACATACATACATACATACATGCATATATATATATATATATATATATATATATAGTATTTGTGGGTTTTGGTAACATTTCATGTAAATTATTTGTGTTTCATAAACTTAATAAAAATTTTCAAATAAGCTTAGCATTATTAAGCTTTATGTCACTAGGAATTTGTTCAGTGTAGCGGCTTTCAAAAACCCTACTAGTAAATTTTGTAAGTCATCAAGGTTTAATTACTATGATTATCTATTTTAATATCTCTTTAGCAATATTCACGACACTGTTGAAGGATACATATAAAAGGACCATATGGCCTTCGATATCAAGACCTGTGACTGCTAATGAATAAGACAAATAAGCAGACATAGAGTGAAGCCTTCTGTACCCGGAGCATTAAGCAACATATTACAGAATAATGAGGATGGTTATAGCTGTGTTAAGGACCCTGGCGTTGCAGAAGCTCTAGAATCAATGAGATACTAAATTGCTTATAACAACTGAAGAGGGACATCTGTCCTAGTTGCGGTTGCTATTTGCTGTGATGAAACACCACGACCAAAGCAGCTTGGGGAGGAAAGTGACTATTCAGCTTATGCTTCCACATTTCAGTTTATCGTCAAAGGAAGTCAGGACAGAAACTCAAACAGGGCAAGGACCTGTAGTCAGGAGCTGGTGCCAAGGCCATGGAGGAGTGCTCCTCAGTGGTTTGCTCTTCAAGTCTCACTCAGCCTGCTTTCTTGTAGGATTCAAGACTACCAGCCCGGCATGGCAGCACCCACAATACGTTTGGCTCTCTCCTATCACTAATTAAGAAAGTGGACTGCAGGCTTGCCTACAGCTTGATCTTATGAAGCCATTTCCTTGATTGAGGTTCCCTCCTCTTGGATTTTTAGCTCCTCTCAAACTGACATAAAACTAGCCTATACAGATATGGGAGAAGAAATAAGCCCAGGCTCTTTTTATATCCAGTGCTGCCTGGAAATACAGGAATGATGACAACTTAGGTCCAAGTCTAACTGCTTTCAGACTCTTTGAGACAGAGATCAAAACTCAATCCCTTTACGAGCATTCACTCATTGTTTATAATCCTGTCATGTTTCACTAGCCAATTTGCTGTCTTAGTGAAAATACAAATAATTTGAACACCGCCCCACCCCAATTTAAACTCAGCTCCTTATTTCCAAATTCCTACATTAGCTCTTTCTATCCTAGTAAAGACATAACAAACTAATACAAATGCAAATTCATGGAGATAGCATATTATTTAAAATATAATATTGTGAACAATGATTGTCTTCTATTACAACACATGCACTCAAATCTTCCTTTCCTAAGAAAGCTTCTTGCTGTCAAATATTTAAATTTGAATTTATACATAAACAAACCATTGAATTAATTTGAACAGGCCAAAATGTTTGAAATAAGAAGGAATCAAGATAAAGGATACTCAACTATGAAACTGAGTTTTCATGATTTAATTCAAGAAGCAATATTTTAAACTGTAGGTCCAGAACAAACACGCACGAGCTAAATTTGATTGGTTGCTTGATTGATACAAACCTTTGTTTGTTGATAAATCCAGTGCCTGTTCCTGAAACAGGAGGAAAATCAAAATCAAATTTCAAAGATTAAGCAGATTTTGAGTCATTAGCTTTGAAAATGGTTAAGGAAATGTTGGTGAAAAGTCATGTTCAGTTCTATGGATTATGGCATTTGATCTAGAACATAGGAAGCAGAGGTACTTATGGAAGTCGTTTTCATGTAAAAGGTACCCATGTAACTGTCATATCATAGATTATCTACTCACAGTAGGAGTGATTTCTTATGCCATATGATTAACAATGAAAAAGGAGAACTTACTCCATAACACTCAAATTTGGACACAGATTCACCATCAGAGATTGGTTTAAAAGTACATTGGACCGCACTGGACTTGACATAAACCTTTAAGGAATATAAGGAAAAGAGAGGAATGGTATACTTATCAAAAATTCTCTGTATGTCAAAAAAACAAACAGTACAAAAATAGTTCAGGGCAGATAGAAATTAGGACTCAACTTTCTGCTATGTGATGCCTCTGATAAGCTTTACAAAATGATGCTGATGTGAAAGTTATTTGGGGAGTCATGAATGATTTTTCTTTACTTTCTAAGTAGAAATTATAGGTACATTTAGTGTTTTTTATATAATTATAACAGTCTAAATGATTCTGCCAGTGGATGGGGAGAGCAATAATGCACAAATGACAGATTAAGAAGTAGTATCACCAACTGAAAACAAGAGATGTGTAAGTGAAAAGAAAATTTTCTTTATTTTCCTCTCACAAAATTCAAGAGTATTGAGAGCAGCTATTATGTACATAACCTAGCATAACAAACTTGGCTTGAGGTATAGAAGTGATTTCACTTGGAAATGCTTTTTAGACTATTGGACATACTATCTTTGTAAACACAAGGTCATTTTAAAATTGAGACTTAGAAATGAAAACACTTTCTCTATAAAGACTTTGTGATCAGGAACGGCTATATTATTCATTGAAATATCATCTGGAAGAAAATATCCAGAGGAAATTTTGATTCAATAAGAAAAGAAGAAAGGATGAACTTTTGTTGTGCTGTTATATTTGAATATTTGAATCTCATGTTTGGTAGCAGGTAAGATAATCTTTCTCAGAAATCAGAGATTAGAGTTAAGGAAGAAATGTTCAAATTGCTTTAAAAAATACACATTCAACTCCCCAGTTTGTCACAAGTTTGGCTGCATAGTGTTATTTCCACGTTGGAGTAAGGAACCTAGTCTCTGAACATTTACAGTTGGGATATTCTGGAACCTAGAAATGTAGGAGAGTGGGAGTTAAGCCTTACCCTAGGTCCATGGCCATAGCATGCTCTCTACATGTATGCTGTGCCACACAGTTCAGCTCTGTGACTGCTTCTCCTAGCCCGAGAACTCTGAAACTACACACCAGGTTGATTTTTGTTCTCTTCTCAGCATCTAACAGCACATGATAGATGTGGTCAATAAATTTTATTTGAATATTATATCAGTTACTTGTCTTATTGCTGGAGCAAAATTCACAGCAAAGCAAAAGAGAGGATTCTTTTTGTCTCTTGGCTTTAGAGTTTGTTCCATCATGGTGGGGAGTCGTGGCACCAGCTCCAGCAGGGTGGATGCGCTCACTAGTAAATGATGGAAGGTGGACAGAAGTAGTGGTACTTCTCCCTCAGAACTCTTTTCTAGCACGGCTAATTTCAGAAGATGCTTCCCACTTTGGGGGAGCATGGATCCTCCTCCGTTAATCTCCCCAGAAGTGTTCTTACAGACCTACTCAGAATGGTTTAGCTTACTTTATCCAAGCTTTCATCAACTTGAAACAAAATTAATAATAATAGATACTAAGCATCTACAAATTATCATTCTGTGAAACCTAGAGAATAAGGAATATATCAAATAGAAAATAGGGTGCCAGTGCTCTAAAAATTCATACAGCCTACACTGAGGTGAGATTCTCCATTTAATGAGGAATTTGTGTATGAAGAATAAGGCACCAGTGATCTGGAAAAACACCTTTTGAGCAGTTGAGGGTAACACTGATTGCCTCATAGAGCATGCAGAGAAGGAATACACATTTTTGATTGACATGAGCTTCATTCAGACAGATGATCAAATGAAGCAAAACAGATGATACTCAAGAAGAGTTGAGTATAGCACAGCCCCATGGAAAGAGAATACTGAGAACAAGGGGTGGAAACATGTGTCCCTCTATATGGCTGCATGTGACTGTCTTTGGATGGATAAACACGGCTTCTAAACATAAGAGTGGAAGACTTTATTTCCAAGCCCGTGGTACTGCTAAAAGCCACAGACCTGAGAATCAAGCAAAGGCAACAGGAAAGCGTGAATAGAGCAAAGCTGACTTCTGGAGTAGATAAGTCTGTCCTTGTTAGTATTATCATACTTAGAGATATAAAGGAAGGGGCTGGAGAAGTGGATCAGTAGGTAAAGTGCTTGCTGTGTGAGCATAAGAACCTACATTTGTATTTCCAGCACTCCTAGAAAAGTACAGCCTAGAGCCCTAGAACAGGGGAAGAGTGAGGGGGAAGGGAGTTGATGGAGACAGGAATATCCAAGAGCCCAAAGGCCAGGCTGTCTAATCATTTGGTAAGCTGTAGGTAAAGTGAAAAAAAACAAACAACAACAACAACAAAAAAAAAAAACCCTATCTCAAAGGTAAAATGGAGAAGGTGGTAAAATAGAAAAAGACATGTAAGGCTTCCTTCTGACCCCTACACACACAGTCACAGTTGCACACACTTACACTGCGTACGCACACTCATAATCACATACACAAATATATATATATATAATTAGATATATTTATATTTAAATATGATAATTAAACACATAAACAAATACATCCTATGCAATATATGACGCATGCCTATATAATTAATTTATACACACACACACATATATAACATGTATTAATAGAGGAGCCAGGTTTGTAGAACAGTAGATATGCTGTCATTTATAAGAATAAGGGAGCAGAACCCTTAGCAGAAAGTGATGCAAAAGTCAGACAAATTTGCAGAGAAGGAGGTGTCAGGAAGGAGACTGACTGAAATGGATGCAGCATTAGGAAAGAGCTCGCCATACACTAGTTGCTATGTTGTGTTTTGTTTTGTTTTTTTTTTTTTTTTCCCTTGGGGAATTACGAGGCAAGGCTACCTGTTGAGACTGAGGTTGATGCTGACCTGAAAGACTGGTGGGGAACAAAACAGCCTCTTTGTTGAGGGATCACTAAAATAAATAATGAAGGTGGAGGTCTGAGAGGAGAGCAACCAGAGACCAGCCCAGAGGAAATGTAACCCTCTCCGATTGAAGAAAAAGAGGAAGCAAAGTCCACAGCAGGTTCAGAGGAGAGGACAGGAATTCTGAGAGTTGGACAGCAAAGAGTAGGGACCGAATGTGAGACGTTTGTTTCAAAACGTGGCCCTTAAGATACTACTTCCTGATAAAGGCAAAGTTTTTAATTTTTGTTACTGTCTAGTTTTGCAACAGCTTTCTAATGGAGACACGGTTCATTTATCTAGATTTACACTATTGTTCTGCTTTTTCTTTTTTCTCAAAAGCAAGCATCTATAACAAACAGAATTCTCAGGTAAAATTAAAAAAAAAACATTCTTCTGCCTTTTCAATGCTCTGTTGGCAAGAGCTTTTAGCAAACACTGATATATTTGTTTCTCTAAGCTTAGAGTTTTGATTAATGTGAATGTTGGCATAGTTCTTCTTCTTTCACCTGCTGGCTAGCTCAGCTCTGGGAAATCTCTTCAGGTCAAATTAAGGGTAGAGGACAGAGTATAGTGCCCCAGGAGACAGCTGTATATAACTCCCATTTAAATGCCACCGATGAAAAAATTGCCCTGGTTTAATTTAAAGCATTTGGTTAAGGAGAGAGTTACTTTATAATTGAATAACACTGCTTCCTTCCTACCTACCCCATGGGTATGGGAGTTAAGAAGTAAAACAATCTAATAAGATAATATTTCAAGGGCATATAGTACTTCCCTTTCCATCCACAGAGCACTTTAAATCTATTGAGAACTGTGTGTGCAGATGCATCGTAGCAGTGGAGGAAGTTAGGCTTGGAGAAGAAGGTAGTACCAAAATACAAATGCAGAGTAACCAGAGAAAGCACAGGCCCCTTGGTTGGAAATCTGTGTTCTGGAGTGCAGATGGATTGCGCTCCTGTAGCACAGGTGCTCACATTACTGCAGGGCATACTCGGTACCAAGAAAACAAAATCTCTCCGATGCTGCAAGGGCTTCCTGTGCTACAGAGCCCAGATGGGAGCTCAGGGCTGTTTTGTTTATCATATGGCCTCTAATGTTGGAAGAAATTGCTGCAAGGAACAGAAACTGTTTAATCCCCAAACTGGTGATAGGTACACGTGGGCTGATTCTGTGTGGAACATATTTTTATGTCTGTGGTGTTTTATTAAAAGTGGCTTGATACAGCGTTCCTCCCACTGTGTTAACAGACCTTTAATCACATAGCCTGTCCCATCCACTTGTGAAATACCATGTAGCATTCAGCCAAATTTGCAGTGCTGTTGCCAGCTCCGCGTAGCCTCTGGGTGGTATACGTTCATTTCTCCAAATTGCTGCTCCCGCACTTTCCAGCTCCTCACACACTTTAACACTCTCCTACAGTCCCGAATCCCACTGCTCTCAGAAGTTAAGAGACGATTTGTGGAGAATGACATATATGTCTGTTATTTTTCTCTCTTGTTCTGTTCTCTTATGGCAGTGCTTTTGGACAATTTCTGAGCATACCTTTGTGTGTGTGTGTGTGTGTGTGTGTGTGTGTGTGTGTGTGTGTGTGT
>NW_026585580.1:4409814-4430523 GCF_907164565.1 Psammomys obesus | reverse complement strand
GTGTGTGTGTGTGTGTGTGTGTGTGTGTGTGTGTGTGTGTGTGTGTGAATTCCCTAATACTTTTTTTTTCTCACCTTCAATTTTATAAAGATTATATATCTACCACCATTCTGAGGAAATTTTGATTTCTTTTCATGCTTGGTGTCCTTTCCTAGGCAGGACATGAGAAGATGGTGTCTGAACTCTGGAGGATGCTTTTCTTTCCCCAACTTAGTTCAATTGACTTTTGGTTTAGCTCTCTCAGAGCCAAGTTGTTAACTTGAAAATAAGACCCCTTAGCTCCTATACCACTTACCTAGCTATACTTTTAATCATAGGCAGTGTTGTTTCGATAGTGCCAAGCCTCTCCTGAAAATTTCTTCAGCATCCTTTATAGCTATTGTTCTGTAAGCCATGGAGACATTTTAAGCTTCTTATCATAGTAAGCCTAAAACAAATAGCCAGTTTTGAAAAACCGTTTAATCTTCTTTCCTCCCGCAAGAGAGTACCTCATTTCTCCCTTGCTACCTAGAAAAAAACTGATGACATACCCTTCATCTTTCACCTGCCGGTAGAATGGTTTCCATATTAACCTTGTGACATCTGTTTTCTGGCGTGACCGCTCACCTCCACGGTTACTGGCGTCAGTGTGCTTCCTAGCACTTCTAACTGCTGTGGCCGCGTATTCACCATCACTTTGCACTTCACTTGAGAATCGCTCTTTCTTACCAGTAACCAGAAGCCCTCCAACGAAAGCAAATGTTTGACTTTTGCAGAGGTGGAGATCTGCCTTTTTATACTGGCCTCCAGTAGTTTGTGAGCTTAAGGGAATTCACAAGTGCATCTAAGGCTGATCTGTAGGAAATGTTTTGTCCTGGCAGGTTTACTGTCAAGATCGGAATTTGTGAACATTTTTGTGAGCAAGTTCTTAGTACGGATGAAGAGCCCGCTAAAAAGCTGTGGCATTTGCAGATTGCTTTCGTCCACATTCTCCACTGTTAACAACCCGCACCACTATCTGTAGACAGACTCTTTGGCTCCTTGATTGAATTATTTTTGCTAGATTCTTAAACCACTCCTGTCCCTTTCATTCCCCCATCACTAGGTAAGAGAGAAAGAAGGTTAGAAAGGAAAGGGATTTATAGTGTTTGATATTGTTAGATTCCTTCCTAGTGACTAGTGGCATCAAGTTCTTGGGGCAAATTTGATCTTTGTTGTCAGGCTATCTGCAGTAACCACCGACAGCAGCAGGAGCAAGTAAAAATAAGCAACAGACTGGCAACAGCAGTGAGAATGTCCGTCAACCTGCCTCTTGGGGGTCTAGCATTTGTATACCCTCTCAAGAATCCCCAGAATTCCAACTGTTAACTATCTTCAGCTGGCAAAACCATGCCCCGCCTACAGCATGAGGCAAATCATAGCTAGCTGCTGTGGGCAATGTAAAGCAGCAGCATAGCCCTCATCCAGGGTTAAAACAAAATATATTCACATAACATTTCTAAAATAAAAGACCGAAATTTTCACCACAATCATCCATCCCATCACAATAAATCCGTCCGTAATCAACATTTTGCCAACCTCATCCTACTAATTAGATCAAGGTTCACTGTGGTCCTGTTCATATTGCAAATTTCTTGATCTACTTCAGCTTCTGGTGCGGTAGTAAATGACTCCTATAACAAACAGAAAAAAAAAAGAAAGAAAAACCTTCATTGTGCGACTTTCCTGAGACAACCTTTGTCATCAATTTCCTCCCAACACACTTAAGTGTCATCTAGACAGCCTAGTGCAGAGCTTAGTACATGCTGTCCTTAAGCCACCTTGGTTATTTGCCTGTGTGGAAAAAAAGTACTCTGTACCTGCAGCCTGGTTTGAATCATTAAGACAGTGAAATCATTTTACAGCCCCCATTTGGAAATGAATAATTGCATATTCCTCTCACTGTGTTCATTCAGCATTTTTATAACAGCGTGCCATTTACACTGCTCTGCTTTGTAACATAACCAACTGCTGCTCTGTCTGCCTTCCTTCTCTGAATCCTATAAGCAACCTTACTGTAAAAACATTGTTTTATTCAATTTTTTTTTAATTAGGAGCCTTTTGAACCTCAAAGATGCTTCCTGAGCAGGACAGTTTCATACATGTATATAAAAACACAGCCCCAAAGGCTTTTAAACACAGCTAGTGTGTAGTCTATGAAAGCCTGGACAGTGTACTCCATGGACTTCCAGAGGCTGCAATGATCATTCTGGAAGATTTACCAGTGAGGAAGTGTTATACAAGAAGCATGTTCATCGACAACCTCTTAACCTGCTGAGAAAGTAGTAGCTACAGAAGATCTATTCAACTTAAACAATGGCCCATGGCTTACCAGCGTACAGAGAATGTACACAGAGATCTTCATAGCCAACAAAAATATTTTTCATAAATTTCGGTCACATTAAAGATAGAAAAACCCATTTTGCAAAATTTCAGTTAATTTCCTATTTTAGCAAGGACACTAACATATTTCTGTGAACTTTATTATTTTACTCATTTCAAAGTTAATTCACATAACATTCATTAAATTCTCATTCACTATGTTTCATATCTGACATTTTTGTCTCAGTTGCTTATACTAATACCAAGCTTTCCACTCTTTTGTTTATAATTCTTTAAAGAAATTAGAGTTATTATATATACGGGTGAAAGTAGAGGTTCGACGACAACCCTGTGCAATCATGTTTGCCTTTCTATGTTTACATGGCTTCTGTAAATCAAATGTACATTATTGGCTAACAAAAAATTTTACCTGCTGAGCTGTCTAGTTGGCCTCTTATTTTTAATGCATTCACTATGTTCACAAACTCAAAATAGTGCCTTATTTATTAAAAATTTACCTTATATTCTTATATGCCCTCATGTTCTAAGAAGTGGTCTGATGATGAGTTTTTTTTGGGGGGGGGATGTCAATGATTTATTTATTTATTTTATATTTTTATTTTTAATAATTACAGTTTATTCACTTTTTATCTCCCCTGTACCTCCCTCCCTACTCCCCTCCCAACCCCACCCTCCCTCTTTTCCAACTGTGTCCCTCTCCAAAATACTTTAATTTTCCCACAAACATTTCTCCATATATTTACCCTAAGAACAATATTTGATAAACATATGTGACTGTCTACTATGCAAAAACAAATGTGTTATTTTTTTTTCTAAATCCTGATGATGTATTTACATGAACTAATTCTTTTATGCCCAAGATATTTCTGGAAAATGTATGTGTTTACTGTCAATTTTTAATATTTAAATTAAATGTAAATGTAAATTAAATGTAAACTAATGTTGGTGGTAACAATACATCTTTGTAATAAGTAAAATGTTAATTCACTCTCAGAAAAAAAAAGAAGCTCTGCCAACTGTGTGATAAAAATGGGTATATAGTTAGAAATTGTTAACAAAATATTTTTAGCATTATTAGATATTTTTATTAATATTTACCTGTGGAAATACTACGAATTTTTTTATTAAATTTTTATTTTTTTAATATTAGTTACAGTTTATTAACTTTGAATCCCAGCTGTATCCCACTCCCTCATCCCCTCCCAATCCCACTCTCCCTGCCTCAGCTTCTCCCTGCCCCTTTCCAAGTCCACTTATAGGAGAGGACCTCCTCCTCTTTCATCTGACCCTAGTTTATCATGTATCTTCAGGCCTGGCTGCAAAGTCCTCCTCTGTGGCCTAGCAGGGCTGCAACTTCTTCTGGTGGTGGTGGGGGAGCAGTTAAAGAGCCAGCCATTGAATTCATGTTAGAAATAGTCCCTGTTCCCCTTACTAGGGAACTTACTTGGATACTGAGCTAACATGGGCAACAGCCGAGCAGGGGTTCTAGGTTATATCCATACATGGTCCTTGGTTGGAGATACAGCAGTCTCACAAAAGACCCCTGTGACCAGATACATTTGGTCCTTATGGAGCTCCTGTCCTCTCCAGGTCATACTAATTCCCCCTTCTTTCATAAGATTCCCTGCACTCTGCCCAAAGTTGGGCTATAATTTGCAGCATCTGCTTTGATACACTGCTAGGTAGAGACTTTCAGAGGCCCCCAGTGGTAGGCTTCGGTCCTGTTACTTGTTTTCTCCTACAACCAATGTCCATCACATTTGTCTTTCTAAATGAGGGTTGATCATCTTACCCAGGGTCCTCTTTCTTGTTTACCTTAAATTTGTATTCAGTGTAAAGTAACATCCGCATTGTTTGAAACTAAGTGTTTTGAAATTACAAAGAGAATCAAAATATGCTTTTAGGTTCATTCAAATGAATATATCCTTCACTTGGAAAACTGTATTTAACTATATAGTTTTGTCAGCCAACATTTTTTTTTATTGCATCTTGCTTTAAAACATAAGACAGAGCAGAAACAATAAAATGAGTATACATAAACATTATACAAGATATTTTATTCTTACTGCTATGTAGGTGTTATTATTTTATTCTTACTACTACAGAGACAGTAATTTAATTTATTAATTTAAAACAAGAACAACCTTTTTACATACACACATGCACACACACAGACATACACACAGAGAGAGTTCTGTCATAGAAGTGGTTGTCATAGGATTCAGTAATAGAGATTAAATTCTGAGCAGTTAGTTGAATAGATCTTTTCCTAAAAGATAAGCTAAAATTCATTAAAAACTAATTAGAAATGTATAGAAGGCTAATTTTGCATGTTCAGCCTTATTAGAATGAGATAAGTAATTCAAAAGGAATCATAGCCTTGCTCTGGTCAGGATCAAATAAAATGGCACTACCAAGCCTTGTTCCAGAATAAATTGCCGAGGGTGAAAACAAATCAAGGCAAAAATCTCAGGTCCAACTCCTCTTGCCTCTTGTCAGGGGAAAGCAGTCCATAGAATGCCCACACAACTCTATTAAATAGTGGCCCCTGGCAAAGGTTTCCTGAAGCAGCAGCTGTCCACGCAGGTGGACCCCTCCCTTTTAGTATTGAGCTAGAGAAAATCATGCCATTTGCCAGGATAAATTTGCCCTCAGTGAAACATAACTGGGTATGAATTCTTGCTCGATTCAATGCCCAATTACTGAGCCTGCAACAGGACACTATAATAGCAGTATGTCCTGCTCCCTGAGTAAATCTCTCAGCTGCATTCGACTGCATTTAGATATTATGGCATATAGTGAGAATTAAAGAAAAACAAATACTATAATTTTTATTTTTGCTAATCTTAGAATCTGTATCCTGCATTAGAATCATTTTATTTTAATCTGCCCTTTTAACTAAATAGCCTGAGTTATTTCCATGTTGGAAAACTTTAGTCCTGTTGACATCCTTTCCTGTTACCTCCTACAGTGGGTGTTCTCACTTTTCCTTGGCTGTCCTAATAGACAGGACATCTGCTGATTTCTGTAAACAATAGCACAATCCCTGTTGTCCCAGCTCAGCTCACAGGCACTGCTCAGGCAGTGAAGAACAAATAAAAGGCAACAAGAAGATGGGAACGGCAGACACTGCCGATATTCTCAAACAAGTGCATTTAGAATCAAGTATTCCTATGCATGCCCTCGACCACTGCACCAGGGTTCTTGTTTTGTTCCTATTCAAGGTTTCAGCTAGTAACTCTTACTAGTTATTCTGAGACATTGCTGATTTGTTTCTTTATACTACATTGGACTTAATGCGGCTTGCGTATTGACTAATATTTCTCAGGATGACATTGGCTTTGCTCTGATACTAGGCAGCCATGCAAAGTTTTTCTGTGGTCCTTGGTTGTTTCCATTTCTTTTTTTCTGCTTTAAAACTTCAGGGTTGGTGTCACATGAAGGAATGGTGGGGGGGGGTGACTTTTTCTTTGAGAAAATTTGACCAAGGTTTGACCAAGAGTGGGCCCAAATTTGAATTATCTGCTGCTCTCTCTCTTTTGTCTTCTGTCTGTCTTATGTTTGTGGTTAGTAGCCTGTCTATGTTGTGTGTATAATCTGTCCCTGCTGGCTCTGTGTTGATCTCTCTGTCATGCCTATCTCTTACCAAGGGCTTTGCTCTATATTTATTGATGAACACGGGGAGCATGGGATGAGAATATTTCTATAGAAAGCTTTAACAGAATTATACAAGAGAAGAAGTTCGTTTAGTGATGCCATCTGACCTAGAACAGTACTTAAAACCACAGATGTGATAAGCCCATTTCTACATAAATGCTTTCAACATTTGTGAAATATTTGCTGCTAAATACTGCTTTCAACCCGCTGGCTTTCAGCCAATGATTACCACAATGATTATTCTGATTCAGACACATATATATCTGAAGATTAGAGCTATTTATTCAGCTGAGGCTATGGCAGCTCATTTCATGGAAAATCCAAGACATAGTAAGTCTGGCCACATTGTTCTCTCAAAGGCTCATTAAATATAAGCAGATGAGTACACAGTAGAATAGCAGGTTCAATATGTAAGTCTTAAGTACTCTCAGGGTATATAATTAAATTAGCTACAAGGTTCAACAAAAGATGCCTCTTTTAAGGCAAGGGATATTTTCAGAAAAAATATACTCCACATATAATATATATGTGTGTGATGCTTAAAAAGAAAGGGTTTACCTATAGAATTTCATACATATTTCATTTTTGTCCCTTCCTTTCCTACTTCCCCATTTTCCTACTACATTCCTCTTCTCTCTGCTTCATTTTTCTAATAGTATTCTACTCCAGTACTTCTCCTCTACTTTATTCTGTTGGCTTCCTGTTCTCCTCACTGAAAGCCCATTAAACCCTTTTTTTTTTCTCAATATTTGCCCTTCTTCTAGTGTTCTGGCCTTTTCCCACACATACCATTCACTTGGATGCTTGCCAGAGACTAAGATCCATTTATGTGAGACTTTATCTTCATGATCCCATGTTCCTTCATTCATTATAATATTCCCAATTCTTTCATTTTCCTGCAAATTTTCTTATTTTATTTTCTTTCAAACTGAAAAAAATTCAGCTCTGTCCATGTAAACTTTCTTTATAGGCTCATCAGTTGACTGACATCCGGACAGATTCCCTTCCGTGGTATTGTGAAGCATCTCCATCATAAGATGCATAATCTATTTGTATATACTCTCTCTCTCTCTCTCTATATATATATATATATATATATATATATATATATATAAAATTTATATTTTTGATTGTTTTAAAATGCAGTTTTTCTAAACTAACAACTTCACCAAGAGCTTTAAATTTGGAGATGTTTGGAGCACCTTTAATATATATGTGTGTGTGTGTGTGTATATGTATACATTTGTGTATATATATATTTGCTTTACATCCCAATCATAGGCCCCTTGCTCTTCTCCTCCCTGTCCTATCTTTTCTCCCTCTTATCCCCCTATCTCACTTCCCTAGTCCTCAGATATGGGACGCCCCTCTCTCATACCAACTAGTCACAGACTATCAATTCTCTTCAGGACTGTCATAATTTCATGACGTCCTTGTTTCTTTGACGTCTGAATAGTATTTCATTGTGTGGAGGTACCAAAGATTCTTTATCTATTCTTCCATTGAAGGACTTTTGGGTTGTTTCCAGTTTCTGGCTATTACAAATAAAGCCACTGTGAATATAATTGAGTATATGTCCTTGTTGTATGTTGGAATATCTTTTGGGTATATGCCCAGGCATGGTATAGCAGAAAACCTTTTTTGACTTGTTGGGCCTTATTTAAGATACTTTACAGTCAGAGATATACTTGAATAATACTTAAATAGAGGCAGTCATATAAAATACTTCTTTATATAAAAATTGGTAGCTGATGCTCATGGTTAAAATATCACGCTGCTATTACAAGGACAAAAAAAAAAACCTAGTGGTATCTAGATAAATTTGCAATAAAAGGAAATAATAGAATAAAATCATGAAATTGTGATATGCTAGAATATAGGCCAGAATTCCCATATCACTCTCTCCGGGCAGGACTTTTTCAAGGAAGTATGCACTTCTTACACATGGCCATCATTTCTTGTGTCAGACAAAATAAATATTCTATCTTTATCTCTAACTTGAGATTTCCATGGAATGGTATTATCTTAATAGGCTCTTTATTTTTAGATTCTTACACATAGTGTTTCATGTGTAATAGGAGATACTATTTGTCCATCAACTGACAAAGTAATTATGAGAGTATGCCAAGACCATCTTTATATTTTATGAGATATAATAGTTTAAATTATGTTCAAAGCAAAAAAAAGTTCAACCTAAGAATATCTCAGAAAAGATGCATAACTAATTTCACTGTTAAAAATAGGACTATAACTGTTTTTCAGCAATAAGTGAGTATTAGCATTAAGTAAATATTTATATTATTATATAGTAAAAACATGACAGTTACACTTTATATAGTAATACACCTTAGATTTGCACAATCTACAAGAGAAAACAGAGAAATTGCCTAGGATTAGCTCATGCAACAGTTCCATTATGTAATGTGATATTGAACAGAGAATCTGTATGAAGATACATTGCCCACTAGAAAGGTTTTAGAAAACACTTTGTGCACTAAAATTACACACACACACACACACACACACACACACACTGAGTGGTTGAATGAAATTTTCAAAAATGAAAAGATTCAAATTGTTTTCTTAACAAGTTAAAAGGAGCTGGAGGTTAATAGATAAGAAGATATTTCTGAATTTATTTCTCTTGCTCAAGATGAAGGATGTCTTGGATTCATCACTAAGAGAGAATGTCCCAGATTTTTAATGACTTCCTGTTGAAATTAACTGAAGCTAAAATTAAAACCATGCCACGGTATATCTTCATGCTTTCAATACAGTATTTTGAGTTACTCTGACTGTATTCATTTTCAACTGACAGCCGCTGTCTTTTATTATCCTAATAGAATGAGAAAAAGAAATCTACATACCTTGTTTCTCCTGTTTTATATACAAACCCCAGTAATTGGATTCTGAGACTTCATTCTCATTTTATCCCAGGGCTCTTATTGATCATTTGGCCAGGGAGACAGGACTCTGGAAGGAATACATTAAGGGAACGACAGCTCTGTCTGATAAGTGCTTGGCAAAAATCACTGATGTTGTAATTTTGGTAATGTACATGTCTCCAGATAGAAGGCTGGCAGAATGTGGACCTTCATCTATCCGTGTTCTGCATTATGTGCTGCCTTTATTTCTCTTCACTTCTGTCTGGAGTGAGAGAGAGAGAGAGTAGAGAAAGAGAGAGAGAGAGAGAGAGAGAGAGAGAGGCTGTGTTACAGAGACAGAGTGACACTAGAATTCTTAAGAAACATCCTGGAGAAGAGGACATTGCAGCCAGTCCTGATGAGACCTGATAATCTAGGGTCAGATGGAAGGGGAGGAGGACCTCCCCTATCAATGGACTTGAAGAGGAACATGGGATAATATAAGCAAGGGAAGGTGGGGTTGGGAGGGAATGTGGGAGGAGGTTACAGCTGGGATACAAACCAAATAAAATGTAATTAATGTAAAAAATAAAAATTTAATTAAAAAAGAGAAACATCCTGGTTTTCATGCAAGCGACATGTACTAACCCCATCACTATCTGAATGAACCTGCTTACAATTTAGGTAAAAAAAAAAAATTATCTGTATTTAGATAATGTACCAAAAACCTATCCAGTAGTTATTAGAAAGTGTTTGGACTCTCCATTTCTGTAGCTTGAATATACCTATGTTGGAATCTAAAACTAAGAATTTGTTCTTAGTTTCAAGGGCTCGATATCACATAATTGCAGATTATCTCCTTTCTTATTTTTATTTTTATTTTTTACTAGAAGAATTCCCTTCTTATCGATTATGAATAGATAAGAGGAGATAGAAGTTTTGGCACATAGGAAACTGCCTTTCTTGGGGAGTTTCTGCGGAACGCATACACAGAGATCCCTGAATGAGCTTGACTTAGTGTGTCATCTGAACCGACACTGCCCTGCGGTTAGCACTTCTGGCCATACATTCTGTACATTCTTGGTTCCTTAAATTGAGACACTGAGGAAATTCCCCCGTTCATGACACAAATAATTAAATGTATTCCTTACTAGGCGCCATGGTTTAAGTTAGGTTTGCTAAGTTGCCTTTGGGGACTGTTATAAATTCAAAAAGTTGGTATGGGCAAAGATGACTGCCTTAAAGCTTTGAAAATAGGGAGGGGGTTAAACTCTGTCTTTTTCTTAGTCTGTGGATACTAGGGATTTCCTTTGGAGTGAATGGAAACGATAACATTTAATGGTTTGAAACAAATTATTTTAATATTTATCTTTTTTAATAGACTTTTTTTTATTCTTTATTAATTCCACTTTACTCACTTTGTTTCCCCCCCTGTGGTTCCCTCCCTCCTCCTGTCCCAACCACTCCCTTCCTCCCCCCTCCGCGTGCATGCCCCTCCCCAAGAACACTGATAGGGGAGGTCTTCTTTTCCTTCCTTCTGATCCTAGTCAATTAGGTCTCATCAGGAGTGGCTGCTTCTTCTTCTTCTATGCCTGGTAAGGCTTCTCCCCCCTCAGAGGCAGATGATTAAAGAGCAGGCCAATCAGATTATGTCAGAGACAGTCCCTGTTCCTATTACAATGGAACCCACTTGTATACTGAACTGCCATTTATATTGGTTTGCTGCTGTGTGCATCAGTGTGAAGAAATACTAACTAACATATCCTGCGTAAGCCATTAAGATGGTTAGTAAAGGAACTGGTTCACCAAATTTTTGTTTTGTTTTGTTTTTTTGGCACAGGAAAAAATATTACATAGAGCTAGGAGGGACACATTTGTGATCATAAGGCCACTTGGGAATCTAAGTGCTTAGTAAGAAGTGGCCTTGGGGGAAAGGTATGATAGATGATATTAACAGCTCTGTTGATTGGTTGCTTCTATTTATAGGCAAAAAAAAGCCTGCTATGAAGAGAGTATTTCTTTAGGAATGGAATTTGGCTACATCAGCAGTGTATAAGAGGAACTGGACTAGGAAAGGACCCAAAGTTGGCAAAACAATTAGGGGACTGCAGCAGATGGGCTGTGAGATTGTAGCACAGAGGACGTAGAGATGTGCAGGCATACTAAAGGCAGAAGGCATAGAACCAGCAGAGATAAATGCTAGGAGGACCAGAGGTGCTTCTAAAACTTAGGACCCAAGGAAGCGAACGGTCAGTTAAGCTGTTGGGGAAATGTGGATGTGGTGACTGTCTTTGTAGAATCCAGTTCAGGATACAGATTTCCTGATTTGGGAGAATGCTGGGCTTCATAGTGGGACATCTCCAACACATGTCTGTTCCTTTCATGTGTTTTAACCTGTGCATAGTAAGTTATCACTACTGTAATCAGGCCTAGGAAATTTATTATTTTAATAGTCTCTTTAACAGATACTTTCTAAACAATTGAAAAAGAATAATACTCTCCAGCAGTGCAGGCAAAAAATAATGTTCCCACACAGTTAGCAAGAAAATAATAAATAGCACACAAACAGATATAATACCTTGCAAGAGCAAACAGACCTGCTGTGTAATCAATGTGTCTTGAATTTTATTCAAAGCCTTGTGCGTTCACTGTCTCTTGCTAGTTAATTCTGTAAAAGAAATAATTGAGGCTTAAATAAACAAAGCAAATTTCCTCAAGTTGTCATTTTGCATGTAGCTGAGCTAGGAATTGAGTTAGGTTGTTTGTACCAGTTTGAAGGAAGTCCTGGAGTCTTTCTCCTATTTTACACTATGCCTATAGAACTGATATTTCATCAACACCTCCAACTGCCCAGATCTAGAAACTTAGTGAAAATGATACCATCTTGTAATATTGCTCAGTTCATAAATCTTAAGCAAACTCAATAATGACAGAGTGTGGTAATTAATGTCTGCTCATTCATCTCTCCATTTCTCTTTTTTTTTTTAATCTGAAAACAGTATCTTCTATTTTCTCAGTTTTGAGCAAGAAAACATCCATGTATTCTTGAACAGCTCATACTTTCTACATGATAATACTGGGCAGAAATTTATTTTTAGTTTTTTTTTTAATTGAAAATAGGTTATTATCTCATGCAATATTTCCCTATTGTACTTTTCCCTCTACCTCTTAGTTCCTTCCTTCCCTCCAGATCCACTCACTTTGTGTCTCTCATTAGAGAAGAGGCTTCTAAGAGATAGCAATCAAACATGATAAAATAAAATATTATAAAATGATGCAAAAACTTTTATATTGTTGGACAGGGCAACTCAACAGGAGGAAAATAATCCCAAGAGCAAGAAGAGTCAGAGACCCACTCATAATCATAGTCAGGAGTCCCAGAAAAATGCTAAGCTAATAGCTATAGTATGTATGCAGAGGACCTGATGTAAACCCTATGCTTGCTGCGTTTGTCTCTGTGACCCCTTATGCACCTTGCTCAATTGATACGGAAGTGCCTGTTCTCCTGGTCCCCCAGCCTCTCTGACTCTTACAATCTTTCTGCCTCCTCTTCTACAGTATTTCCTGGGCTCCGAGGAGAGCAGTTTGATGGCTGCGGTACTCTGCATTTGTTTCTATCTGCTTCAAGAGGAAGCGTCTCTTGTGCTTACTGAATAAGCCACTGATCTATGACTATAGCAGAATATCTTTAGGAATCTTTGTATGAATTTCTTTTTAGACCAGTCTTTTTGGTTTTACCCTATGTCTCTTGTTTACATAACCAATGTCAAGTATGGGATCCTTTTCGTGGAGTGGACCTTAAGTCAAATCGGGCACTTTCCCACAACCTTTATGCCACCATTGCTGTAGCATATTTTGCAGGCAGGACAGATCGTAGGTCAAAAACTTTATGGCTGGGTTGCTGTCCACATTTCTCTTTTGGTAGCCTATGGAATAACTTCTCACACCAAAAAGAGTAGAACATAAGGGTGAAATCTCCATGCAGGCCCCAGATTGACTTCTCCACGAACAATGAGTTGCATGTATGTTATCCTCAGCAAGGGGGCCCCACTGTCAGTTTGTGGAGAGCAACCCTTTGTCTTTACATCAGCCTGGGTTGTCTGGGTATTTTCATGTTACCCCCTTGTCCAAAAGCTCTATTAGATAGAACCCATTTCCTCCATTAGAAGCCTTGCCTGGCTACAAGAGATGGCCAGTTGAGACCTTGTCCTCATTAGGATCATCTTCATGGATTCTAGGATGTTTCTACTATACTGGGTTTCAGCACACATCTCAAATGTCCCCTGGTGCCTCTCCTAAACTCTCTCCCTTCCATCACATTCCCCCCTCCCCACCTGAGCTTTTCCCTTTCTAGCCTACTTACTTGTAGTCTACCCACAAAATCTTTTCCATCCCGCCTTCCAGGAAGATCCCTGTGTCCTCCTTAGATGCTTCTCTTCCACATAACCTCTCTGAGTCTACAGAATTATCATTTATTTAATGACTAATGCCCACTGTAAATGCATATATGCCATATTTGTCTCATTTAATGAGCTTTCATTGAATATTTGCTAAGCTTTAACCCTAGAAATCCCCAAAGAAAGCCAAAGAAAGAGAAATAGCATTCTTAGCTCCAACTGCATAGTTTTTTAGTGAAAAGTAAAGGCAATTGCTATAAGTATGTAGTTAAATACTTTATCATAACTTGTGACGTGGGGATTGCATGAGACTAGAAATCACAAATAGCACTTATTCAACATCTGGAGGGCCAATGAAGATTTTCCTTGGGCATAATTCATAAGAAAAATATGGAGTATGATATATAGAGTTAATTTGGCTTTACTAGGACATAGGCAAGAAATGAATTCCCGAGTGTGAAATTTAGGAAGGAAGAATTGAAGAGGGGAGTGAAAGAGGAAAAGGTGAACTTTCTTCATGTGTTACCAGTGGAAGGGTCCAGGATCTTGGCCCCTTATTCAAGGTATCAAAATAAAGGCACCAACAGACTGGACAGTATCTGGGAAACTTTATTCAAAGCAAAGTGGTCATACAAATTAGAAAAAAAAAAAAAAGACACATCTTGAATTTTTGGGTTAAGATCAAGTGTAGAAAGGAATACAGTGTAGGTATGACCACAGGAAGCTGCATTAATGAGCATATCCAGGGCTCCTTCTTACTGTTTGAGGCCCCCTTTGATAGGATTAAAGAGAAGTTTGGTTGTTGAATGGTATTGCAAGGACCATTTTCTGTTTTGATTGTGTGATTGTGCTAGTCTTTGCTTTCTTCTTAACTAACTTAAAGCCCAAGAATTCATAATTATACATAGATTGTTTGCATTTTTCCAAAAAATAATAGATATTTCTGTTCACCAAAATGCTACACATTAAGTATGTAGCCTTTATTAAGAAATATTCTTTAAAATATGAAATATATCTTAAAAATGTCCTTGACATATTGTTATGAATCATGAACTATCGTGAGTGGAATTTAAAGCACTAGCATACCAATCAGAGGTAAATGCATCTCTAATAAAACAACAACAAAAACAATGGTTCAGGGGACTGAAGCAATGGCTCAGAAGGTAAGTTGCTCTTCTTAAGTTAAGAACCCTAGTTGCTCTTCCAGAGGACCAGGGTTCAATTCCCAGCACCCACATGATGAATTAACTTCAGTCCCTAGGGTTCCAAAACCCACATCTGCATACACATAGCACATAAATGGACATGCGGTTGAAACATCCTAAAAATAAAATGAATATACAGGTTAAATGTTATATACGTGTGTGTGAGTGTGTGCCTGATTAGAACCTTTTATGTCAAGTATGCCCTCATTCTCTAAGGTAGGAAGAGGAGGAATACCAGAAGGGAGAAGTTTATTTTGGAAAAAGAAGTTTAAAGTGATTGACTTGAGCAGCACACAGAGAGGTCTGGCACTCCTGAATATGCTTCTGGGTGTGTCACCTAGGAGACTTCTCTGAGAAGATTATAGGAAATAAGCTCAATGAAATCCTTACTCTCATACCTTTCCCAAGCTCCTCTTGAAAGGGTAGGGACTAGTTTGTTTTCTTACCTCTCATCCTTCAGCTATATTCTGCACTTCCCCGAGCCCCTAATGTCACTGAGTGATTACAAAGATTCAAGGTGAAGCAGGGTCCAAGCAAGTACAAGAACATCCGTACAGTGCTCCCTGCTAGCCAGAGAATCACCATTGCTGTTGTTGCCTAGATCAGGCAGCATAGGTGTGCCTCATAACCTGCAGAAGAATAAAGGTGGGCAGGGTGGATAGAACGTGCTTCCTGCAAAGGAGAAAGACATAGGATTAACATATTTAATTAATTTCTTTAAACCAGTGATCTCCAGATATCTGGCCAGACGGGATTTGATGTCAAACTTTCTAAGAGGAAAACTCCCCGTATCTGTTCTTGATGTCCACCGATGGCATCCACAATGACCAATCTCAGATTGAAAGCTAGCAGATGACAGGGCTCATTTTTCCCTCAGCCCCAGTTTTGACTCTACTACAATAAACTTCCACTCTTCCCTAATTCAACACATTTTCAATACAGACAACTAAAGGAAGTTTCTTTCTCTTACTTTGTGTTTGAAAGACACCCTGATAATTTATTGTCAAGTCACTTAATTCATTCAGCATTAATTAACCATTGTATTACATTTAATTGTTTTTATTAGTATTACAAATGAGAATTTGGGGAACCAGTGTAGAACTGCCACTTCATTAGCATAGCTGAGAATTTTCTTCCTATGCTTCAGAATGTCAAGAGTATTTACTTAGTCATAATTTAGACAGTAAAACAGGATTAGCTTTGGCTTGCTCCATTCCAGTGCACTGGCCCTTACAAAGCTTACTATCTTTCTATTTTAACTAGTAATGAAAGTGAGGTAATAAGGGACTCAGCATTGCCAATTTCTTCTAGTGTGAGAAACTATAGTAGGAAGCTTAGGGCATAAAGACATGGCATACAAATAACTTCTTGCAACCTTATGTACTTGATACATTCTTTAATCCTCTACTGTAGACAAATGAGGAAGGGTTACATGACTTGATTGTCATGAGCAGGAAATTGTTTCACCTGTCCAGGATAGCTAAGGAATAATGGGGGAACCTCCTATGTACGGAATGGATGCCATATGACCTCTATGATTCCTTTAAGTCTTTGATTCTGCAAATTGAATGCAGAATTTGATATGCATTTATTCAGAAATATGTGTGTACCCAGACTTCTTTCTTCTTAATGCAGACACCCACTCTTAAATACTGGTGAGAGAAGCCTGCTAACTGACATTTGCATTTGCAAGATGGCATCGTGTGGGAGAGGGAACTGCCAATCATTTCTGCCAACATCACTCTCACGGGGAGTTTAAATGAAGCTAGCTTGGCCCAATTAAAAGAAGCAATTATGAATAATGGAAAGTAAACAAATGTAAGAAAAATGATATTACAGATTATAGTGAATAGATTGAAATTCTGTCATCTCTAAGACTCATCTTTGTCTCTGAGGCTGTTAATTTTTTATATCCTCTAAAGCCTTTGTATGAAATAACCGAAAAGAAATCTTCAAACAACTGCAATTCATAGAGGAACAAAATTCACTTTAGTGGAAAAATTTAAGAGCTTTTTACAGGTCCTTAATTAGGTCACTTCTACATGCCCTTTGGGTTAAGAAAAGTATATAAAATATTATCACACTGTGACCTATTTAGCTGCTTTATTATAGAAAGTATTTCAAAACTGCCTATGTAAGGCTGAAGCTATAACTTGAGGTCTGTTTTGTGCTATATTGCAGGCCAAGTGATGTAAAATGCAGATTTTTGGTAAGTAGCAGCTCAAGGCATTCTTCTCCATGCAGTATATATTGAATCATTGACCATGATCACATGTATATGTGTGCTATTATCTCTGAAAACCTAATAATAAAGGATTTAACTACTGCCAACCAGCCCTATTTTAGCTTAGGTGACCACATTCCACATACACAATGATTTAATTAACAAATGTTTTCAAGCATTAACACGTTGATTATATATTCTTAATAGAAAAAAACACGACTTTGGTTTCTGTAAATAATTTATTTAAAAACATTTGCATGCTTTGACATTGCTGTGTAGAATAATATTCTATTAGAAAACCAAAGCACAAAAATGCAATTAGAAAACTTGAGGATTAAAAGCTAAGATTCAAGAAAAAAATGCCTTTGGACTGTGGTAAATGATGCTAAATGATGAAAACAAGAATAGTGCCTTTATAATACTGGAAAAACAATGAACATGCCAAAGGGCATAGGGACAATCACAATTTCTTTGAGAGCTAATAAATATACTACTGATGAACTGATATGATATCATATCGGTGGAAAACATTTCTAGCCATTTATCAAAGGGTTTAAAGTTGATTTCCAGTTGAGAAGAAAGGGTAGCTAAAGGAAAACTGTTAAATTTCCTTTAGCTTAATTCTGAAGCATACTGAAAAACAAAACCAAACAATACAAAACAACAAGAAAACCTCCATGGTTAGCAAAGAAAGAATAGAAACTAAAAGAAGACAGCTCCTCCGAGAGTACCTTTTCTATTAAATAATCCCTTAATCCAACAGCTTTTTGTTACTACTCACTATGTTTCAGAAGGTAAAAAAAAAAAAAGTGAAATCTTCCTATGGCTATGCAACTGGCCTTTCAGAGAGTGGTGCACATCATATCAGACATCCTGAAGTAGATGTTATTTCATTAGCATCACTCATAGCCAGCAAGTGGCAGAGGCTTGGAGGAGAGCCAAGATAGTGACATGGAAGGTACGCACACACTCTGGACTGGATTTCACTAAGAAAAAGGAGAAACACTGTCTAGTCTAGTATATGGAAAAGGTTGATATGAGAGACAGATGGGGAATATTCATATACGCCTTGCAGTTTAAAAAAAAGTCAACACCACACACACACACACACACACACACACACACACACACACACACAAATACACACAAATCCCACAAAGCAAAATTAGACATTAAAATTCCTTTCTTGCCTATTATCATGCTTTAGACACAGACCCATATTCTTCCTTAATTCTACTAGCAGTGCCTTGTTGTCGTGACACTTTCCAAATAGAAAAATAATTAAGGCAACTTTTAACTACAAAGCAGAAAATCAGCCTGTCTAAGCTAATTTATGTACACTATGTACATATGTGTGTGTGTATGCATGCATGGATGTATAAATTGTGTCTATGTGTGTGTTTATGTGGAGGATTCGTGCATTTGAGTGCAGTTGCCCACAGAGGCCAGGAGAGGGAAGAGGACCTCCTGCAGCTGTAGTTAAAGGCAATTATGAAGGGCCCAAAACAGTTTCTGGTAACTAAATTCTAGTTCCGTACAAGAGCACTCTTAACTGTTGAGCTAAAACTCCAGCTCCCAGAATTAAATTTAGAACACAAACTTCATGCATAGAATCACCACACTAAAAACTAAACAGACTCTGTGTTTTATAGATTTGTTTTCAATTTTTCTGTAGCCTTGTAACAAAATAATAGGTTAGTCATCACATAATTTTTGTTCAAGCCAGTCTTGATTGTGTTTTGTTTTGTTTTAATTTTTGCATCACACTTGTAACGAGTTTATTTAAAATGACTACACTGTGTCTCTTACTAAACCCACCTGCACACTTTTCAGATTTTCTCTTTGCAGGAAATATCACAGTTATACATTACTATGTCCAAAAACTTGCCTCCCCCCACCCACTCCACCTCCATATTTACCCCTGTCTCAATGCAGGACTGCCATCTGGTGGAACCAGAAATGCACTTCTGGTTTGGACCAACCAAAATGTATGATCTTATTTCTAATTAAGTTTTCCATATAGCAAAGTAGGAGCAAAACAGGAACTGTTTCTTGTCTCAAATTAAGATGAGCAAACCTAAGAATGGAGAATATTGGTAACAATTATAGCAGCCATTCTTCAGGAGCTGTAGTGATTGTGACTGGCAGGTTAACTGGAAGGCACATAGCCCAAGCAGAGATCTCTCATTTATTAGCCAAAACTTAAAAACATGTGGATTTGTACATTATTAGCATAGTGTCTATACTAAAGAAATTAAGGAAAATCACAGTAGGGATTCTGTAACAAGAAAAAGCTGGCCAGATGCTTTAATGTCTCTTTGTTCTTTTGGTATCTGATAACCATTCAGTCTCTGAGTCCTTAGAGTCATGTTCATGGACCACTGTCTATAGTACCCAATAAGATCACAGGCTGCCCATATATAATGTAGTCTAGGTAACGCCGAGGGTTACCCAGGTGACTCATTTTGTGTGCTGCTGTGGCCTTGTTTTTCTCAGAGATCCTGTCACCACTGCCAAACACTTTAAGTGGGGAACCTGTGGGCTATTATTGGAGGAGGTATTGGGAAGAAATTTGATGTTACTAATCATGAAAAAAACGAGCACCAAGGAGAAGGAATAAGATTTTTCTGAGTAGTGTGTGTGCCTCTGGCGTCTTGTCCCTTAGAAAGAAAGAAGCTTCATATTCTTATGTTATGGTCATCCAAGTTAATCAAACACTCCAAACAAAATTCACTGTTATTAATAATATGGGTCATAGCCACAATTTCTCAGAATTCGTTTCTATGACATATGCCGCATACCTAGATATTTTTGCATATGGGAAAGTAAATGGTAAGTGGAGTGAGAAGCCTCTACTTGTTGGAGCTGAACCTGTGGAGTGGGGCTAACACTTTGAAAGGCAGTTAAAATGCCACATGCATTTTCTGAAGTGTGTTTCGCCTAAAATTATTCCTGTTTCTTTGAAAATGCCATTGTTAAGGTTGAAGCATTTTGTTTTCTCCGAGAAAGAGAAGCATGTACTCTTCTTAACTGGAGAAAGATGAAAGAAATAAATTGCTACAAACCAGTTTATTTTTCCCTGCCGGGAGAACAGGGGCTGACACATTCTTCTGAGTGCCTTGGGGACTCCAGACACAAGATAGAATCAGCTCCTAAGATATCCAAAGCCTCTTCCCAAGAGCTGCGTAATTGGGAATTGAACAGTGCTGTTGGTCTAAATATTCCTTCTTCATGAAACAAAGATTAGATGTTACTAAGCAGTGACCAGTGCTCATGTGTGATTCGTATGTCCATGATCTGTTTGTTACATGGATAACTGAGTTGTGGAAGACTTGGAGACAACTTCTCATGGAACGTTCATGGGATAGAATAAACGTCCATAAAGAATTTAAGATACCTGGAACCTATAGGAAAATGATGCAGCTCTTTGGTAGAGCACATGCCTGGCATCTGATCCCTAGCATTGCACCATCAAAATTAACTGAGTGAAGAGCATCTCCAGAGCGGAAAATGATGCAAGAAAAAAATCGTACAACAATTCATTGCCTAATGCCATATAGAACAGCATTGTGTTCTTCGTTATGTAACAAAGTAATAATTATATTTCCAGCTTCATGTAGACGATCCAATTATGGCTGAAAATTTTGACTTCAGCTTTCAAATTGAGTCTCATAAAATAGGCCTAGGAATATTTTAATTTTAAAATAATTTTAGTTTTACCAGAAGATACAAGAATAAGATGAAGTTTCTATGTATTGTTCCCCTAGATTTGTTCAGTGCTAACATCTTATATAACCTGGGTATTTTATCAAAATGACAAAACTGAGGTTGGCAATCTACTACTAGCTACAGAACTTATCATGATCTTTCCATTATGCATATTTTGAGAATGTAACTTAGCCAGTCTTTATTATTGCTTTGCTTGTTTTATTGTGTAAATTGTAAGTTCTAGTTCACACACACACACACACACACACACACACACACACACACACACACAC
>NW_026585580.1:4289199-4409804 GCF_907164565.1 Psammomys obesus | reverse complement strand
CACACACACACACACACACACACACACACACACACACACACACACACACATCTTCTTGAATTTAGGGTTTCTGGAGCAATGCCTTGCTTGCAGCCTTGCTGTTTTGCCCTCTCCCTGACCTTGTGTCTCTCTCAAATGAATAGAGAAACTTTCAATTGCATGCATTTCTGTAGAGTTTACTGTGAATGCTTTTCTGCAAAATTTCAGCCAAGGTTCAAGGTAGATGTCTCCTGGTACATATTTGTTTTCATTAAAATCATAATTTTCCCCATTTCTATCAGTGTCATCTGAGTTACCAGCTCATTAAATTTCTTCTGTATTCAAGTCAAGTATCTATTATACTTTATGCTCTTCCCATGAACCTACCATTAAGTTTCTGGCATTCTGTCCAGCGATATCAGTATCTTTTAGAAGATAATGCTGCTATATATAAGTAAAACAAAGTTGGTATTTATTCATAATTCAGACATAAAGGCAAAAATATTGTATTGTGTAATTTATGCTTTAAATTCTTGTCATGGAGTTGGACATGGTAACACATATCTATAATCCCCGTACTCTGCATGCATAGGCCAGAGGATTCAGAGTTGGTGGCCAGCCTGGGCTATCCATTGAGACACCTTTGCATAGAGTCTCTCTATATAACAGTTAAATGTTCTGTAGTTACACAACTATGAAGAATATGCTATAGCACAAAGTTGGATTTTTTTAAATATGGCCAAATAGGTAAGAGGCATCAGAACAGGAGAGCAGCCATAAGAAGTCTTGCTTTTTGAGTATGGTTAGTGCTGAAAAATAGAGAAGCATAAAAAGTGTGTGGAAGGAGGGACTTTGATAAGGAAGCTTAGTGAGGCTGTTAGAGCTACCTAACATTCAGAGCTACTTCCCAGCGGAGACAGTGGTGAGCTGCTCTGTTTGCTGCAGAGAACCCCAGGGAGGTTTGCTTTGGAAATACCACTCTGCCTTTGGTCTATGGTGACCACGCTACGACACATTTGGTGAGCATGTGATAGTTATTTAGGACGCTGGCTGAAAGCCAGAGCACTTCTCTTTAAATGTTATGCTATTGTAGGAGGAAGGGACTCCACCGCTCTCCGGTATCTCACCACCCTATCATAACTTGTACATGACCAGAAGATGAGGGTCTTGAGAAGCAGTCGGGGTTGTTGGAATAGTATTGCAGCATTTGGTTCAAAATTAAAGCAACAGTAGCAGTGCATAGCTATGTTTCCTTAATCAGTAGAAGTTCACATATATACTTACAGATGATTCTTGAACAACCTTTTTATTAGCACAACTGACTTTTCTGTGTTTAAAGATAAGATAAATGAGCAGTGGCAAAACCAAAATGAATATGAGGCTACTGAAAGGTAGAACCAAGACGACAATTCTTGCTCATGGTATTAAGGTGTCAATCATGGATCAGGTTGCTCTGATTCACATTACCTTTCCTACTTCATTATAGTTATATGTTTATCTAAAGAAATTAAACTTCTGTACCTCTCCCATTTTTCATATAATGGATTTGTATTTATAACTACCTTCATATTATTTCCAGTAATGTATTTTCTGCTGAAACTAAAAAAAAAAAAAGAAAAAAAATTAGTAGCAATCACCTATGTCTCAAATGCTACTTGTCAAATATATATTTTTTCATGAATAGAAAAGGTATTAATATTGTTATAAGAGCTTTAAACTTAGATTCACCTGCTTCTCATTGTATTGAAAAGTATTTTAAAAGTAAAAATATAGTTTTTGGACTGCTTCCTAACTGGTGAAATGATTTTCTTGCCTCCTTTGATTTTAATTTCTTATAGGCACTCATTTGTATTAAAATGGGGCAGCTTCGTATCTGCAAAGCAGAAAGAATTATTGTTATTAAAATAGTCCACTTCCTTTTCTTGCTTTCTCTTTATTCATAGCATAATAGCGTTCATTTTATTTATTTGAATGTAAAAATTTTCTAGATCATTATAGCATACTATGATCAAAGTAGCTTAGGTAAATGGAAGAGAGTAACGGCTTAGCTTAATTCTAGGCAGTAAATGCATGGGGATGTAGTTACAAAACCTCTGATTCGGTGTGGTGTAGGTAGTACAACATTAAGAATGGCTCTGGAAGTCTCAATAGCTCCTAAAGCTTCATCTTTACTGCCCAAAAGCAAAATGATTGTGGACTGTTAATGATTTTATATAACTTTTTATTCATAAAAATCTCATGTACATGGCAACTTATATCTTTCCCTAATAAGAGTTCAGGAGTGTATTCCTGTGACCTCGCTTTAGAGTTTTATTCAGAGGGAAGTGTGGATTGTCAGTATTATGACTTTGAAGGCAGTATCATGCATATCTTTCCATAGTTGTATTCATGTATTTCTAGAGAATGGTAGAGCTGAAGGCTAGAATAATTGCTTCTAAAGTTAAAAGGTAAATGATGATTAGTGTAAGCTGTCAACCACACAAATCCTAGAGTCACCTGGGATGCAGGCCTTTAGCAACGTTTGTGGGAGCATTGTTGATTGCTTTAATTGTGGGGAAGATTCACCCACTGTGCGTGGTACCGTTCCATGTGCTGGGATCCCACATTATGTGAGTGGAGAAAAGTGACTGAATAGCAGCTTGCACTACTTCCTTTCTGCTTCCTGATTTTGAAAGCAATATGATCAGGTGTTTCAAGCAGAGGCTTTCACTTTTCCATGGTAGACTATACCCTTTGAGCCATGAGCCATAACAAATCTATTCTTCCTTAGATCGCTTTGGTCAAGACGTTCAATCATAGCAACTGGAAAAGATATCAAGACAATAATTTGTGTTACATAAGTACATACTATGTAAATTTAACAACTACATGCATAATGGAAGTATGAAGAAAATTAGTTCAACACACACTTTTGTATTTTACTTTTCCTTAACTGCTCTTTTGATGGAAATGGGTTAAAAATAGTCAGCTTCTAAGTGGATCAAAATGCAATGCTTGGTGGTATATAGATACTATATATTATCCACATTAGTGACATAAACCTAGCTTGTGATTGTGCAGTTTTAAGTAGCTAACTGATATTTAATGATTAAATTCTTCCTCATTTCCCATATATAGAAAAATGTGTCCATATCCTCAGGGTCTGAAATAGCTTTCTGGAAGACATGTTAAATGATTCGCACAATAGACTTTGATGATCACATCAAAGATATTTTAAGTTGCATATTTAAAATAATTTTTGTTTATAACAGTTAAATTACAATTTAATTGATTGTGGTACTAATCAATTAGAAGAAGCAATTAGATAGAAGCAAGAGGATCAGGACTCCATGGTGATCTTGTGCTACACAGCAAGTTAGAGGCTGTGCTGTGGTGCAGGAGAGATGTCTCAGCAACAGAAGTAAAACCAAACCGGAAGTTTCATGTGGTTGGCCAGTGTTGCTCCTACTCTCATCGCCAAGCTCCGAGTCCCTTGATCACCTGATCTGAAAACTCCCAGCGAGACTTTGCTTTTCTTTCTCTATGATCTACAAAGTGATGGATGCCCTGTGGTTCTGAGAGCCTCACTGTCTCACACCTGAATTCCTTCCTGTGGATGTTTGTGCTCTTCTGAAGCTTTACTTATTGTGTGCTATTAGCATGTTCTTTTGCTGTCAAGGGACCCTCACATTAACTGGTTTTGGGAAAAATACTCCTGTTGGTGTCTCTTGCTGGACAGCAGTGCACTGTGATGATTCTTTGTTCCAGTAAAGAACCTCCATCTGTGACGGCTCTCCAGCTTTTCCTAGCTCAGGTGTGCCACAGTCGGACCGTTACTTACTCTGTGTTCTGTTCTTTCTAATTTCTATTTATTTATTTTTATTTATTTTGGACACAGCTTCTACAGAAAGTATTACTCTGGAGGGAAGAGAGAAGCAAAGAAAAAACATATCATAAAGGAGGAAAAGCATAATAAAACCACTTCATAGAGTACTGCCAGGTGCCCTGTGTGTATCCGTGCAGGACTGCCCTAGCCTTCCTCTTCCACTGCACTGTGTTCTCTTTCCGAGGGACTTCCAACTCCCTTTCACTGCTCTTCAGTGTTTATACAAAAATAACTACATGGAATGTTCTTTCATTAAGTACAAACTTGGCATGTAAAGTGTTTTTTCTTCAGATATCATAGTGAATGTCTAGGTTTATGCATGGATAGTGGACACATCAACAAGACTCAGAAAAGGAAACTGTCTCAGTTGCTGTGATGAAATACCAGGACCAAAGCAGCTTCGGGAGGAAAGGACTTATTTACCTCACTGTTCTGTGTAACAGCTTATGATTAAAAGTAATAAGGGCAGGAACACCAGCAGGGCAGGAACCTGCAGGCAGGAGCTGATTCAGAGGCCTTAGAGGGGCACTGCTTACTGGCTTGCTCTTCATGGCTTGCTTGCTCAGCCTGCTTTCTTACAGAAATCAGGACCACCAACCCAGGAATGGAACTACCTACAGTGGGCTGGGGTGTCTCTGACCAATCACTAATTAGGAAAATGCCTCAAAGGCTTATCTACAGCCTGATCTTATTAGAGGCATTTTCTCAATTGAAGCTGCCTCCTCTCTTCTGTGTTAACTTTAGCTTGTGTCAAGTTAACATAAAACTATCCAGGACAGAAACACTCTTCAATTGTTTATGCCTTCAAAAGTACATTTAAGGCCAGATTGTAAATAGATGTTTCTTTCTGCTATTGTTTTTCTTTATTTAATTTTTTCTTTATTATTATTATTATTATTTATTACAATTTATTCACTTTGTAACCTGGCTGCTGCCCCATCCCTCCTGGTCCCACCCACTCTCCCTTATCTTCTCCCCTATGTTTCTCCCCTAGGCCGCTGATAGGGAATGTTCTCCTCCCCTAGTTCTGATGAGTCCTATTGTTGTTTTTCATTCCTCTTCATTAAATGGTATTCCTGGTACATTTTCTGATTTTTTTTCCATGTCATAATGCTAGAGAGTTTAGTGTTCTGATTTATGTAGGATCCTGAAAATAACTGAAGCAAACCTTGGTAAGTGGAGGGAGGCAGCACAGGTGTGCACGCAGTAGGTCCTGTGGGATATTTGCATACCACAGGATTACATTGATGCCTTCACTTTGCTATGAGCACTCACATATCTGGAGTTCCATCTTGAAGATGTGGTGCTTATTTTTACCAAATAAACCCAGTCATATCTTGAGTCTTTTCTTATTTGGATTGATGAAATTTGAACTTTGGGCCTTTTGCATACTCGGCTAGCACTTTACTATGGGGCTACACCTTCTGTATTTTTCCTGTGGCTGGTTTGTTTTCACTGCATATATGCTTTCTGTGTGCACATTATCTGTTTTATGATCATGTGTGCTGTGAATTACTTTCTTATCTGTTCATGAATTAAGTTTTTTAATATTCATGATTTCGTTAGCTAGAAAAAAATTTCTACTTAGTAATTTATATTTCTTGCAATCTTGTTTATTGCTGATAAATACTTCACACTTTAAATGTGGTATTATATTCACTAGTGAGTTATTTGCTTCCCTTACATCTGTGGCCCGGAGAACTTTTGAACTCTTACCTCCTGGAAATCCACATAAATCTGTCTTATTAGAATTCTAAATGTTAGCAATGTTGTTCACAGTTTGGGACTTAAATGGGAGAATAAGTATTTCTGCTCTAATATCCACTTTTTACTTTTCACAATATAACAAAAGCAATATTGTGGCTTCTAGATATCTTCACTGCTTAGGTATATGAACAAATTTTATGTATTCCTTAAATTTTAGAAACTATAGCCAGAATAAACATTAAATCAAAATATAACGCTTTGAGGGAGAGCCATGTAACATTAGCCATTTATGCATATACAGCACATAAATAATTTATACTTATGTTATACAGTAATAGCTAAGGATAGGTCAGTAAATTATAAAAATTATTAAAGACATAGAATCAAGTTGAAAAGCAAACCAAGTCATTTTGCTCCCTTGCAAACTGATGTGTAACCTGGGGAAGAAATCAATGATGTGGAAATGGCTGCAGCACATTGTACCCATGGCACATACCTTTATATGTACTTAAACTGTAATATATATATATAACAACTCTAAAAGTAGCTACTGTTCATTCTCTTTTAGGTAAGGATTGAAGAAATGAAGTAGTTGATTGATGATATGACAGTTAGCAAACCTGCAATCTGGTGGTCAGCTTATCCTGTCCATAGATAAAAGGAAATTAAAACTAACATACTGAGATGAGCAGTGTGTATAGTAGGAACACCATTTAGCCCAAGGATGAATCACGATGGGGTTGGAAACTGATATCATGCGGAGGCTTCTATGAAATTGATAATACATCACCACAATCTAGTTTGATCTTGCTGTGCTGCCAAACATGAACTGATATTATAATTTAATTATTTTTTCTTTTTTTGATTGTTAGAAATTATTCACTTTGTAGCCCCACTGTAGTGCCCTACCTCGTCCCCTCACAATCCAGCCTTCCTCCCTTTTCTCCACCTATGCCCCTCCACCAGTCCATTGATAGGGGAGGTCCTCCTCCCTTCCATCTGACCCTAGCCTAGCAGGTCTCATCAGGACTTGCTGCACTGTCTTCCTCTGTGGCCTGGTAAGGCTGATTCCCCATTGGGGGAGGTGATCAAAGAGCCAGCCACTGAGTTTAGGTCAGATACAGGCCCTGTTTCCCTTACTAGGAAACCCACTTGGAGAATGAGCTGCCCTGGGCTACATCTATGCAGGGATTCTATGTTATCTACATGAGTGGTCCTTGTTTGGATTATCAGTCTCAGAAAAGATCCCTGTGCCCAGATTTTTTAGTTCTGTTGGTCGCCTTGTGGAGCTTCAGTCATCTCCAGGTCTTTCATCTCCCCCTTCATTCATAAGATTCCCTACACTCTGTCTAAAGCTTGGCTCTGAGTCTCAGCATCTGCTTTAATCAGAGTCTTTCAGAGGCCCTCTGTGATAGGCCCCTGTCCTGTTCCCTGATTTAATTCTTTCTACATTGGTAAGTGCTAAAATGGCAGGGTCATGAGCTTCCCACGTCAATTCATGCAGGTGGACCAGTATGCTCTTGACTGGTTGGTCTATAGTAATTCTGAAAGTATCCTCATAAGGGCTGGTATCGTATCCATAATCACGTTCTGGTGATTTTTGAGATTATCTAAAGTATGTATGTAAGTAATAGGTGGGAGCAAGTAACGAAGGAGTAAATACAAACCCCTGTGACAGCAGAAGTGAACACATGTAGTGTTTACAATCAATGTCTCAGGCTCAGTGACGTTAACAATGATCTGCTCTTCCATGCACAAGCCATGTCAAATTCACTGTTTTTAACCATCAACGGTCTTCATGCTTAATAGCATTCTGCGCCATCTTCAAAGAAGGCAGGTAATCGCTGAAAATTTAAATCATGTCTGATAAATTAAGAGTGAATAAAGTTAGCCCAGAAAAAGAAAATCTTGAAATAGGAGAGAGTCTGATATGTATTCTCAGATTTTAAGGCAAATGAGATTTTCTTCCTTTTTTTTTTTTTTAAATACATTTACTTTGATATCCAAGCAAATATTTGCAGTGAAATAAGTAGACCAATTATAAGTTTCTCCTCTTAATTTGAATCAAGGATAAAAAAAAACAAAAAACAAAAAACTTCCAAACTTAATTTTTAGGTGCTCTTAGCAAGCTAGAGGTAAAAATAGACTTTTAGCTACACATTAAAAAGCTCAGAATATTTTTTTTACACAGGTTTTAATTTTTAAAGTCTGAATATTTATGGGGAATCTAAAAGCTAAAGTCATCAGGAAAGCTTGAAAAAAGATTGACCTAAGTAAGATGTAAAGGCAGAGTGTTTATGAATGGGTTTGAAGTTGTCAATGGACATTGTGAATTAAAACACAAGTCATGACATGCAACCAAGGACCATGTATGAATGTAACCTAGAACCTCTGCTCAGATGTAGCCTGTGATAGCTCAGTAACCAATTGGTTTCCCATAGTGAGGGGAACAAGGACTATTTCTAACAGGAACTCAATGACTGGCTCTTTGGCCTCTCCACCCCCCAAGGGAGGAGCAGTTCTGTTAGGCCACAGAGGAGAGCTTTGCAGCCAGTCCTGAAGATACCTGATAAAACAGGATCAGATGAATGGGGAGGAGGTCCCCCTATCAGTGGACTTGGCAAGGGGCACGGTGGAGATGAGGGAGGGATGGAGGGACTGGGAGGGAATGAGGGATCGGGACACGGCTGGGATACAGAGTTAATAAAATGTAACTGATAATAAAAAAATAAAATTAAAAAAATTGTTAAAAAAATAAAAAATAAAACACAATTCAATATAAAAGAAAGTTTGCACAGTTTATTGCATTTTCAATAGAGTCCAAAATTTAGTTAACACTTATTTCAACTGAATGATTTTTCCTTTTCTCTTCTAGTTTTTTTTCACAGTTTTGTTCACAGAATATATTTATAGTATTTACATATGGTAAACATGCAAAGTACATGAAGCCTACAGCATGAGAAAAATCTATACATGGGAATACGGTTTTGGAAGTTTCCGTTTTCTTCTTTTATTACATCTTTCAAAACTTTATGAAACATTTAAAATAAAAGGGAATAAGACATTAAAAGTTAAAATAATCAATACAAAGAATCTAATTCTTCTTACGTAAGTGTTGTGAATGCAAATCAAAAATAGCTAATTAATGTTGCTGACTTAATCAAATTGATGCATGGTAAACAATAAATTACTGAATCTAAGTTATATTAAAATTGGATTTAAAGTTGAATGATTACAACATATAACAATTATAAAACTGTCAACAAGCTGGTTTGGCTAATGACATCATGCTTATTGCATCTTTCAGGCTTTGCTTAAAATTATTTTATGCTGGTTCAGATTCTTCTTCATAAACCTCTTCTGTTTTTATTTTTAAAACAATTAAGAACAGTATAGTGAAAAGAGGGTAAAATATAAAACAAAACTTTGGTGTGAGGTAAATTTGTAAAATTGAGTTCAGAATTTCCTCTACAATTTCTCTACAAGTAGCTCAGGTTCCATCAGGTTTTTGAATCTCGGCATTCTTTACCTTTACTGATAACCATTTCATAGTTAAACTACCCAGAATTAATTGGGATCAATATGTTTGTGTGTGTGTGTGTGTGTGTGTGTGTGTGTGTGTGTACCTAATGCACACTATTAGGGATCTAGGAAGAGCGCCATCTGATTCTAAATATGTTCTGTGTTTTCCTACTTTATCAGTGCCCTCTTCTGTGTACTCTACTTCCTGGGAGCTTCCTGTATATAAAAGTTCTGTTTTGAAGCCTTCTGTTATTTTATCGTGATTGATATTCCAGGGTTATAGGTGCCCTCACTATTTTCATCACTCCTTTGAGACATTCATATTTTTGTGCCAGAGTCCCTATACTTATTATGCTACCAATCATTTCAGATGACTTCTCAGAGTTTTCTCTTCTGATTGAAGGCTTCCATCAAATCCTTTCTGAATTTGGGTTATCTGGGAGTATTGTTTCCCCATCTTTGAGGTTCACTGGGTAGGTCCATGTTGTCTTGGTGACAACTGCTATTGTGACCTAAATTCACAAACTTATCAAATGAAATGTTTGCTTCTATAACGTTAGATACAATTATTCCAGAAAATATGTTTTTCCATTTAGAACAGCTTAGACACAACAGAAAGAAAAAGTGGTATTTGTAGACCACGTGGGGCTATTTATATATAATAAGTTTAGGAGAAAATTAGTAGAAGAGACTATGGCTACTATATGCTTATGTTTGTGTTAATCACTGTCCTTTGCAAAGTCAAGGAATAGAACCTCGTAAGTCATAGTGAAACTATATGAAAAGTATTTCCAGAGATATGGAAAATGCATATTTCCCTAATTTTCTGGTTTTGTTTCAGGGAGAAACATTGTTTGGCTAGAATGTAGTCTTCTCTTGTCTGAATGCTCAACTAGTGTCCAAGTATAACCGATGACTCAGAAGTGGATAAGCCACAAAGACAGCCCATATTTGCTATGCCCACACCCATTCGTTCCACACCCATCTACCCATTAAGTGTCTAGTGTGGGTCAAAAAGAGTGCTGGAATACTTTGACACAGACAGGAGGAGAATATGTGAGCACTCAACCATCTAGTGAGAGGAGGTACACATAGGAACAAATGATCCATGGGGAACATTATATCCTGACAAGAGTAATCTCATTATTTTTAAAAACTGCAAAGCATTACTTGACTTGTGTAGAACCTAGGGTGCAAGCCCAAACATTGTCAAATAAATAAGTCAATAAAAAACTGCAAAGGTGTCTTCTAAAGCGTATGCAAGTTGCTCAAGGTGAAAGGGCATCCTGTGCAGTGACATTGGGTAGGGTGAAATGCATAAATTACTCTGAAATGTTGAATTAGCCTTTTCTGAAACTTCAAATGTGAATAAGCTTGAGGCTTCTGGCAAAGTTGTGTTTAAAATGGCATTTATATGACACATCTTTCTTAAGCTTCATTCCGGAGACTAAGGAACACAATGAAGTATTTATAGTTAAGATACCTTGGATACCTTGTAGAAAACATAAGTGCTTTTAAATTGAAGGAATAGTTTAAGCTAGGCAGTGGTGGCACGTGCCTTTAATCCTAGCATTTGGAGGACATAGAGACCAGAAGATTTATGAGTTCACTGCCTGGTCTGCAGAATGAATTACAAGACAGCAAGGACTAACTAGAGAAATCCTGTCCCGAAAAAAAAAAAAAAATACTAGTGGGCGGGTTAGGGCAAAGAGCATACATTTGCATAAAGTATGTAAAATTAGAAAACAACTTTAGAATTCAAAAACATACAGTATACCCACTGGAAGCATAGACACCATTACAGGAGTGCCATAGAGGTGTGAGGCAGGGAAGAACTTTTTGAGAGAAATAGTGAAAAAAATTTAAGTGCTGCATTTGAGAAGGAAAATGACACAGAGCAAGATTACTTCCACATTTAGAACATTTGAGGTTTCTACCATTCAGGAACTAAGGAGACTTAGAGACAACTGTCATTATTTATTTAACAAATATCACTGAGTAATCATTTATTCCAGATTTCTTTAAGTGTAAAATATACATACCCAAACCAGACCTTCTTTTTGCATAGGGAGCCTATTTTCTATGCAGAAAACAGATACAGAAAGAATATATAATTTCAGGAAGTGCTAAGTATTTTAGAGAGAAAGAAGGCAGATGATTAATTAGAGAAAAGCCAAAGCCTGGATATGTGTTACAGATAAAATGATTAGAAGAAAGGCCCCTTTATGAGGCTGTATTTAATGGAAGAAGTGAGTGAAACAACCCCATGTGATGACCTGAAAGACAGTGTCCCCTGCAGAGTCATTTCCACAGGAAGTCGTTAGACTGAGCTGTCAAGTAATATGAACCTAAAGCCACACGAGAAGAGGGCACCTCAACTGCAGAAGTGCTTCAATCACATTGGCCTGTAACCATAACTGTGACCCATCCTTACTTGCTAAATTTATTTAGGAGGGCCCCTCATAGAGGTGGGTCTAGGCTGTGTAAGCAGGACAAGGGAAGAAAGCCAGTAAACATAGGCTCTCCATGGTCCTGCTTAAGTTCCTGTCTCCAGATTCCTGTCCTGAATTCCTGCCCTGGCTTCTCTCAGAGGTTGACTGTAATAACCTGTAAGCCCCATGAACCATTTTCATCCCAAAGTTGTCCTGGTCAGTATTTTTATTTTTTTCTTCATAGCAGCAGAAAAACAGAGTGAGATATAAGTGGCAAGGCTATAGTTGCAAAATAGGGGCAAGGGGGGGGGGGTAACAGAAAATGAGTTTCAGGAATGTTGAAGGTAGCATTAGAATAGCAAGGAATTATGTCCGTACCATTGAAGATGAAACTATTAAGGGACAAGATCTGAGGTATGTTTTAAAAACATCACCTTACTGCTGATTTTTTTTTTTAAATAATTCTGGAGGTAAAAATAGGCCCAGAAACTTCCCTGGTAAACTAGGGTAAAAGGCTTGGAGGAATACCATAGTGTCTTAAACTCGGTTAGTATGGAGGACATGAGAGGAACTTGGGGAATTATTTGGGGAAAAGGACATTAAGTCTGTCAAAGCTATATTAAATCTGTGACTTCTGAGAATGCACAAGGAACCATCAGGTACAAAGGAAGCTGCCATCCTCTGCAATTATGAGAGAGTTCAAGTTGAAGAATGAAACGTGGGACTTACCAACATATGAGTATGTGAGATCACCTTGAGTGGAGGAGTGCAGCAGATGGGGAGACAGCAGAGAACTGTTCAGACTGGAGGCAGACTGGAAAACATGGGAGGGGAGTCGACTGTGGCCAAGGATGCTGAGAAGAAAGCAGACAAGGGGAAACTTTGTATCTATTTCAGTAAGGTAAATAGAAGCAGAGAGGTTCCGAGAACAGTAAACTGCTGTGGAAAGATGGCATCAGTTAGTGTCTGAGGGATTTTAAATTTTGAAAATTAACCAATCTCAGGCTCTCGATGAACTAGTTAATACAGTAGATGTTGATATCTGCACATACAAAATTGTCGTCCAAAATGATAGGTACAAACTGCCGTGCTGGGAATACAGTAGAGCAGTCTGTTTGAATGGGGCAGAGAGGCACAAATAAACAAACAAAAACAAACAAACAACCTCTGCAGGCAAGAACTAGTGTTGGAAACAGTGACTTTAGACACTTTAGACTGGCTTTTGCTGCACACAGGTACATCCTCAGATGCAAAGGAGAAGGGTTCTGTGGTGACAAAATAATATCCAAATTCACTTTGGTCTTTTTCTCCAGTTCTTTACCTCTGTATAGACTTAATTAAAATCCATAACATTTCTTTCTGTTTTTACTGGCCTGCACCCCATGTGTTTGAAGTAAACAGCCATCAACTTTTGTCCAGCGGTATTTCACCTACCATAATGTAGGTGACTCAGATAAATTCTTTTTAATGGAAACAGTTATCTTCCCTACTTAGTACCAGGCTTGCTAACAACCCTAACCTTCACTCTGCTTCAGTCGGAGATAGCATTGTCCAACAGGCTTCAAACTCGGAATCAAATGGTCTCTCTCGCCATTTTACGTGTCCTTAATGTTCCTTACTTCCCATATTCAGGAACTGTACCAGGTTATTATTTGTATGTGTACATTTGTATGTGTACATTTGTATGTGTGTGTATGTATCTCTGTGTGTGTGTTTAACTTGACGTTAGGTTATTATCTGGCAGGAGAGAACCTCAGTTGAGTAGATACCTTCATAAGATTGGCATGTGGACAAGCCTGTAGGATGTCTGTTTGATCAACAGCTGATAAAGAATGGTCCAGCCATGTGTGGGCGGTGACACTGATGGTCACATGGTCCTGGGTTGTACAGAAAAGCAAGATGAGCAACCCATGAATAACAGGAAATTTTGTCCACTATAGTTCCTGTTTCAATTCCTGCCTTCAGGTTTCTTCCTGGAGTTTATTATGAGTTCCTATCATGATGGACTATTCAGTTAATACAAACCCTTTTTTCCTAAAGTTCCTTTTGGTCATGCTATAGAAAGCAAACTGGGACAGGCATCAACCTCGTAATTATCAGCCATTCTTGAGAAACTGAAAGGAAATGCTCAGAATATATTAATAAGCTTTCCCTATTCTGTCCAACTGGATTACCATATATTACTACAGGCAATGGCTATGGATAAAGATCAAGTTTAACTCTCTCTTACATGATGAGGAGAGTGAAAACATTCAGTAATGAATAAAATGAGCCCCTAAAAAAAGAAGTACCTTGAGCAAGGAAAGCCTAACCCTTTCATTCTCTATCTGAAGAAGGCAAAATTATATAATTTTAAATTCTCACCTGAGGACACTGTTTTAGTCATTCCTCTACTGTTGTGAATAGATACCATGGCGACAGCAACTCTTACAAAAGAAAGCATTTAATTGTGGCCTGCTTACAGTTTCAGAGTTTTGGTCCATTATTGTCATGGCAAGGTGCATGGTGGCATAGGCAGACATGGTGCTGGAGATTGCTGAGAGCTCTACCTACAGAACTGATGTGCAGGCTGCAGTCAGAGAGAGGCACAGAGCCTGGCTGGAGCATTTGAAACCCCATAGCCCACCTCCAGTGACACACTTCCTACTACAAGGCCACACCTCCTAATGACCAAGTATTTAGTTATGGCCTACTGGGGCCATTCCTATCCAAACTCCAATTTGCAGAAATCAGACTTGAACTTTAATCTTTTACATCCCAGATGATTGATTTCCTCTTTTAAGAGAATATAGTGCACACACATCCACGCACCCACATATACCACTCTATCCTACCCCTCAACACGGCACACCACAGGAGAAGATTTTTTTTTTGTACAATATAATTCTTCTCATTAAAAAAATAAATTATAATCCATACTAGGAAATAAGAGCTTAGTTTCAGATGGTGAGAAATATATTGTAACACATGAGTTAGTCATGTTATGGATGAAGAAACAAAGGTGCAAATCTTACTTATTAAAGTCTCTGTATTTCATATTTATTTTCTTGTTATGAAGAAACTTTTTGAGTAAATCTGCTGAAAAGGATGGAGACTTCAAATAAATGAAACACATTAGAATTCCTGAATTCTAATTCCTGAATTTCTGAATCTTAATTTGCTGTTTAATAGAATAACTGGTTATTCAACGTGATTTGTATTTATTGAAATATGTGACCAGTTTAATATAAATCCAAATGAACTAATCGCTTGTTTAAAAAAGCAGTTTGATCAGAAGAAATCATGGCTGTGTGAATAAATTGTTAGTGCTTTTAGAACTTGCTTGTATACGTATGACTATAGTTTCATGTTATTAGATAAATGCAGTCTCTATCATTCCAATCTGGGTTCTACAATCGCTTCTAGAATTATCTTTATAAAACCACCATTCAGTTGCCTTATTAAAAGCCTCTGACTGTGTCCTGTTTTCCACAGAGTGGATTTCAGACTTCTTTATATGATAGTTACGCCAATACTTCAGCTTATCTTTCTGAGGCTGTCACAGGGCCCTGTTCTCATTCTTCTGTCTAGCAGTCCTTGCAGCCCGTTCCATCCCCTTGTTTCTAATGTTCACTGTACTTGTTTTTTTTTTTTTTCAACAATTCAATTTCTATGGCTCATGTCACAACCTTCCTTCCCGTAGAACCATAACGGTATAAATTTCTAACGATTTTTTTTTCATGCTTCTAAGACATCTTCCAACATTCATTTCACATGTCAGCCAGCCAGTGTAAGAATCTGATTCAGCTTTCTTCCCAGCCACAAATACTACTACTACAATAATAATAATAATAATCTACTTCATTGATCATCTGTTTTGTTTTTTTTTTCACATTCATTCCTTAATCTGGTAGAAGGTCTTGTTCTCATACCTTTGGTATCTTTTCTAATGCTGCTTTACTATCTTCCCAGAATTCCCTCAGCATTTTAACTCTTTCTCCAGATCTTAGCTTCTTCCCCAAACTCCTCATCTTTCCCATCACTTGCTTTTCAATCCATAAACATTCATGTATATAGAGATGGTAAACATGTCCTTGTACTTCTTTTCAACTTTCTCTTCTGTATATTTTATGTTATTTCCACTGAACATCTGAATTGGCTCTCCGGCTTTGCTTTACTCTTTTCCTCTTCATCCTCAGTATCTTTGCTTTTATCCACCATTAATGCCACTAAATATCAGGTCTTCCCTGAAACAGAGCCATCTCTAAGGCTATGGATCTTTCTGAATTTCTTACTGTTTTAACTTCTGTCTTGTCTCATAGGGGCTTAAAGTCTGACTGGAGAACAGATATAGCTTTCTCCTAGCCATGAAATCTGGTCAGTGGCTCTCTTCCACAGTCTTGGCAAATCAGTCTTTTATGCAACTTTGTAGCAGCCACTTCAGAAGACCTTGAAAGTACCACACCGTTATACCTTAGAGCTTTAGAGATTCTGCACTCTGGAATGCTATTTCACCCTTTGCAATTTTAGAAAGCTGTGCTTATCTGCAAATTATCTCCCCAGTATCTCCCCACTGTGCCACTTGCCTTCCTTAGTTGCTAGATGAATAATCAGCAGCTGCCTTTGTGTTTCTTTACTGTATTATGTGCCCTGAAGGCTTTAGAATTGTCAAATATAATACACTGAAATTCGTTCTCAGATGCCTAAGGTTATGGGAGTTTCGCCCTAGGTTGGTGTTTACAGCAACTAATCTCATTCACAGGGGAGAGGATAGTGTAAGCAAACAGTAAGTATCGATCTGCTTTTACCATCAAGTATTACTTATTGTCTTTCTTTGATGGGGAAATTCTATAATAGCTCTTTATTGCTTATATCTACAAAATAAATCAGCAAAAACATTTACTAGAAATAATTTTCTGCCATTTCAACTAGTTCATAGTAAAGGTAAAGGTGATGACTTTTGTAGAAAGAAAATTAAATGTTTTAATTGATATTTCAAAACATTATTGTTCCACAATATTTACATCATATATCTGATCATTCGAAATGGATTACTGTAACTCTGGTTTTCCATATTATTTGATTTTTCATCTCTGACTTTTCTCTAGATTTGCATGTTTTACTGAAATGTCTCGAGTACAGTTCTGAAAAGCTGACATATTAGAAGGAGCCTGAGCCAGCATCACTATAAAATTGAATATGAGTCTTTTTCAGGATTTCATTTTCCCCAAATAAGGAATGTTCATCTCGCAGGTGATTTTTTTTCTGCAAGATAATTTTCCTTTGTTCCCCTTACTGAACTCCATCTCTCAGGTAGTGTAATTGAGTGACTCAGTAAGACCGCTATGTATGTAAAGTCAGTTCTCTTTTACCAGCACCCACCAAAAGAGTCTCCTATCCTTCAAGGAACATTTCGGAATGGTTATTCACCACAGCGCTAAAAGATCAGAATATCACATGGCTGCATTGTCTTCCTCAGTGGCCTGGTACAGCTGTACTCCCCTAAGGAGGAGGTGATCAAAGAGCCAGTGATTGATTTCATGTCAGAGACAGTCCCTGCTCCCCTTACTAGGGCACCCACTTGGAGGCTGAGCTGCCATGGGCTACATCTGTGCAGTGGTCTACGTTAGTTCCATGCATGGTCCTTGGTTAGAGTATTGGTCTTTGCAAAGACCCCTGTGCCCAGATTTTTTGGTTCTGTTGTGCTACTTCTGGAGCTCCTGTCTCCTCCTATCTCACCCTTCTTTCATAAGATTCCCTGCACTCTTCCCAAAGTTTGGCTATGACCCTCAATATCTGTTTTGATGCCCTGCTGTGTAGTCTTTCAGAGACCTCTATAGTAGCCTCCTGTCCTGTTCCCTGATTTCTCCTGTTTCTGATGTGTATCCCATTTGCATTCTGAGTGAAGATTGAGCAACTTCCCTAGGGTCCTCCTTCTTGTTTAGCTTCTGTAGTATGTTTATCCTATATTATATGATTAATATCCACTTATGAGTGAATATTTACCATGTATGTCTTTCTGCTTCTGGGTCACCTCACTCAAGATGATCTTTTCTAGTTCTCACCATAGACTAGTATCAAATGGAAGGGAAGGAGGACCTCCCCTATCAGTGGAATGAGGGAGGGGCATGGGAGAAGAGAGAATTAGGGTGGGATTGGGAGAGGAAGAGGGCTACAACTAGCTGGGATACAAAGTGAATAAATTGTAATAATCAAAAAAATGTTAAAAATCTTAATGAATAAAAAAAGAAAATTTATGCAAGCTCTAGTAAACATTTCATCTTTACAAAAGAAAAAAAGTTCAGAATATCTGCACACTGTCTGAACTGTGGAAAGGGTTTGTGACAAACGTTCACCAACCAGAACCTGTTGCTTGAACGTCAGGGACCATATCTTCTTGACTGACTAAGACATAATGTGATGTGCTAGAGCTAAGCACAAGGGCAGGACAATGTAATAAATGTTGGCAAGTGAATGGGTGAGAGCTGTCGTGTTTATACGCTCATTACAGTCTGATTCCTGTGTCATTAAGATTTTGGGGATGCCTGAAGTCAATGTTCTTGATATGATAGAACATTGTCTACCAAATTTAAAATAGTTTATTACTTAATATTTTATTGATTAAATTTATTCTCTGACAAGTCAATACATTTATATAATGCTTTCTGATTACCCTCACTCCGAACATCTTCTTATCTCTCTCCCATTTCCTATATCTCCCATTCTTTCCATAAGTACTTTCCCACAGTACTCTGTGGGTTTTGGTTTTTTGTTTGTTTGTTTTGTTTTCTAACATGACTCACATTATTAAGCTAGGGCCATTTGTGTGACCATAGATTCAGAACAATCCCCTGAAGCCTGGTGGCCTCACCATTAGGAACATATTGAAGACAATAATTGTTTTTTCTCCAGTCTACCAGTAAACAGTGGCTCAGTACACAGAATTGGACCAGTGATCTCTCCCCAGTCTATAACTGACGATTGATAGGTCCAGCCTTGTGCAGTCCCAGTGCAGGCACCAGCGTTTCCTGTGAGTCATGTTTGCATTCCACAATCTATCTCACTATCATACAGCTCTTCCATTCTTTCTGCTAACTCTCCTCCGTTCCCTATCCTTATAAAGACTGGTATAAATGATGTGTATCACGATGCATGCTCAGTAATCACTAATTCTCAGCACCTCGGGCAGCTCCAGCTCCACGTCTGTATATTCACCACCCACCACACATTACCTTTCCTTGGAGCTCTATGTGCCCATGGAGGCTTAAGTTTTAATTTTCATTCTGTAGCTTGCATCTCACATAGTCAAATCCAGATTTCTCACTTGGTAGTCAATAGGGACCTAGCCTATTTACTAGATGCTCAGAATGAATGAATGTGTGAACCCTGTGAAAATCTAATATTTACATATTAGTTCTCTGCATGCACACACCCATTCAAAAGTTATTTTACAAACAACATAATGCAATGTGCTTAACATTTAGTGTGGAGAAGAACAAATATAAACCTAAATCTATAACTTTGCATATCACTCCTTTCCATTTCCATCTCTTGCACCTGGTAACTCTGGTAGCACTGAGCTGGAATTAGAAAATATTTAAAACATTGTATTCTGCATATCCACTTATTACCTGAAAAAAAATGTCCATGATTCCCAAATCTTTTTAATTTATCAACTTACTGGTATAAAGGTCTGTAATTTGACATTCAAATTTTATTCTATGGTGTTATTATATACTTATTGAAAAAAACATTTTGCGTTTCTTATAGAACTATATAACAAACAAACAAAATTACAAATGGGTATTAATACTTTGACTTACCAAATTTCTACCACTAAGAAATGCATTGTATCTGATAGCACTTGTATTTCACTCTCCTGACTACTAGTTGTCACGTGGTTGTGTTACTTCTTGTCTTTTACGTGGCCTCGGTTATGATGTGGGTTATGTGGCGTCCCAGTTTTCTCCAAGCTTCACATAACTAACCAGCTACCTCGGAGTTAGGCTGAATGTATCCGGTCCATATCACAAAGAGCAGATCCCAACAGTGAAAGAGCCTTTGCTTCCCGCTAGATCATAAATTCAAAACAGAAAAAGACAAGGTTAACAATGTACACACAACTGCACACAGCTGCCAGTAATTTGTAGACAGTTCTTTCAAATTAAACATTTAAGACTTTTTAAAAATCAGTTGTATGTGTTAAGGGGGTATGTGACCATGAGAGCAACTGCCTAGAACGGTTCTGAAGTTGGGCCCAGGTTTTTTTTTTTTTTTTTTTTTTTTGTTGTTGTTGTTGTTCTGTTGCTCTCCTTGTGGAGCTCCTGTCCCAAATTGAGTATTTTTTAAATGTTTGTATGTACTTGACTCCAGTGAAAATTCAGACCTGTGAAAATTTATCTGTGAAAGTACAGGGCACAGCTCAGTTGCTTGAGCTAATCATTTGTTAATAGTTGCAAAAATGTCATAGACTGAATATTATTGAACCATATACTATGTGTGCATAGTCCCCTTGAGTTCCCTAAGTTTAATATCCAACGGTCTTTACAAAGCTCTAAAATGTTTGTAGCACTAGTTCAATAATAATATTTTAAGGTCAGATGGATCTAATTTCCTTTAACTCCGGGAAAGAGAAAGCCACATAAAATTGAATCAGACTCCCAGGATTCCTATATGGTGGTTGTTTCCGATCTGCATTTAGTGCCTTCAAAAGTTCAATCAAAGAGCAGGGCGCATGTTGTGGCAGTATCATCCATCACCTTGTCATCCGAGTAAAGAGTAGACATTGTGCTTCTACCTCAGATAACATTATTTGAACAGTCAGACTTGTAGACTTGGACTCCAGTAAGGGAATAAACTCTGCTTCTCAAAGCCTTACTTTTGCCACCTTTAACTACATTTAAGAATATTTTCAAATCTAGTCATCTTCAAAGCTATGCAGCTGGAACCACGTTCCGTCAAATATATAAGGGTTGGGGAACATATTCTATATGCTACAGATAGAATAAAATGGAAATGTCAAATTAAGTTTTATATAATGGTTATATATTTAATATCTCTAAAATGACTTATAGTTGAAGATTCATATACAATGCATTGCTTAGTGGTAGAAATTTTCAGGAAGAGGTAGAAGGAAGGGATAATTAAGAAGGAGGAGGAGAAAAAAAATGAATAACCAACAAATAAGTGTGGGCCTTTTAATTATTGTGATTGAGGATAGCTATTAGCAGATAACTATTTATAGTGGTATTTCTTCAATTGTGAGCACAGTATTGCTTGAAAAAGGGTAACACTGTGCATGATGAAAAATGAAATTCTTGCCTGTTAGCTTGTAGCTAGTACTACTTACTGATGGGGCTCATGATTCTATCTGTGCTAGTATATGTGCTAGCTGCATATTACTCCAGGTCCTTGTGAGTTATAAGCATGCACAGAACCAGGCTACACCATGTTTCAGAATTCCATGGTTCAGGATTTTTAACAAACATTAAAGGAGAGTCTTAGGCCTACTGAAATTAAATATTCATTAATGGCTAATGCGAATTGCAAATTCTGACCTCTGGCCTGTTTTATTTTTTTAATGGTATTATCTTTAAAATCTATGCATGCTAATGATTAACATTTAAGGATCACAAAACATATGGACTTCAAGAAAAAAAGTAAAAGTTAATGGGAGCATTTTAACTGTTCATTGCTCTTTGAAAGGACAACAGGAGTTGGGAATGTTAAGGCACAAATAGTTTTACTTAATATTTTAGACATTATTTGAATGGTGATTAAGATAAATACTGAAGTAAAAATGAGATTAACATGTATAGACAAACGACCAAATTTTAAAACTCTGGAAACTATTTATTTACATGCCAGCATATTTCTATAAAGTGATTGGTATTGATATATATTATCCCAGACAAACATTGAAAGTTGTCTGAGCAATAGATAACGGCATTGACTGATGTGTATACCAATTTCCATAAAATATAGAATACATGTTTAGGGTTATGTTTTAATTAAGCCTTCTGAGATTATACTTGTATTTATATAATTTAAATAATTATATAAAATAAATTATATATTCATATATAATATATATTTTTTTATATATAAATTATAAAAATTAAATAACTTTTTCTTATCTAGGAAAAAGTAGTGTAAAAACATAACAGATGAATTCAGTCCCATAGTCAGTTGTTAATTTTATAGCTCCATCATATAAATAATACCACTGGCAAAATTATTAACTAATGAAAAATAGTTTTTTTATGAAGCTGATTTGACATGTACATTTTAATCTGTGTTAACATTATTTTCTTACTTTTTCCACCTTCAGTGTTTGAGGTTGAATTGTAACACAAGTAGATTATTCAAATCAAGAGAAGTTCTTTCCCAAAGCCCTGAAAATTTAATGTCAGAAAATACATATTTTAGCATACATTATTTTGTGAAAAGTTCATTTTTATTTTTCTGCAAAAGTGTTGTAATCTTTGGAGGAAATCTATGGTCTCTGGCTAAGCCATATGCTTCAGTGCATTTAACTTCCTTGTAGTTACCCAAAGATGGTAATATTTGGTTTTTCCTGCCTTGATACCCAGCATGTTTTCTTACTGTGGCTTCTCTATCAGAGAGTCCAGTACTGACACAGTTATCATTTGTGTATGAACAGAAATTGGAAACTGCCCAGGTGATCAATGGTCAAGAGCCACATCAGGCCTAACCAATAATCATCATGACTTCTTTGATGGGTAGGTTATGTCAAAGTCCTTATACAAATAGAATGAGTCTGTCTGTAATTAAAATTATAGCACAAATGCTTATGAAAATAACCATCATCATTACTATCATTACACCAGCCAAATTTGAGAATGTTTCCCTTAGTCAATATCAGCAACAGAGTAGTCTTGGGCAAGTTTTTCTTAACAAGGCTTCCCAAGAAGTAGGTAATTCAGCAAAAATAGTACCTCTTATTGAAACTCAGTGGACATATGATTTAATGGAAATTGACTGCTGAGTCTGTCTGGTGACTGGATTTAGGACAGGACTTTAAAATCGAGAAAAGTCACAGATGTTTCCTGGGCTTTTATTTGTTTTCAGGAAGAGATGTTTTGACGTAGTTTTCATTATATTGTTAGTTTTCAAAGGTTGCAAAATGCATGCCATGAACAACCCAAAATATATAGTGATAAGACAGACAGCAATTAGAAACTTAAATTTAAAAGTACATCAAGTTGAAGAAAGTGCAATTGGAAATATATTTAAAATCAAAACAGGAAACATTTGGCATAGAAAATAAGCAGATTTAACAATAAGCAAATGGGTTCAAATGAAAGCATCATTATAAAAGAACAAGATAATGGATTCCATTTGATGCAGACAACAAGTAAAACAAAGCATGGCAGAATATTTTGAACTTTCTGTAAGTATTTAAAAGTAAGTTAATCAAATTATGCCATAATGTGTTTTTTAAAGTATGGAATACTACTCAGCAATTAAAAACAAGAAAATCATGAAATTTGCAGGCAAACAATGGGATCTAGAAAAGACCATCCTGAGTGAGGTATCCCAGAAGCAGATAGACACACATGGTATGTATTCACTTATAAGTGGATATTGGACATATAATGTAGGATTAACATACTAAAATCTGTACACCCAAAGAAGCTAAGCAAGAAGGAGGATCCTGAGTAAGATAATCAGATGTTACTCAGAAAGGCAAACAGGAAGGACATCAAAAGAGGGAAAAAGTGGAACAGGACAGGAGCCTACCACAGAAGTCCTCTGAAAGACTCTACCAGGCAAGGCTGAAAATCATAGCCAAACTTTGGGCATAGTGCAGGGAATCCTATGAAAAAATGAGTGTGATAAAAAGACCTTGAGGGGACAGGAATGCCACCAGGAGAGCAACAGAAGCCAAAAATCTGGGCACAGAGGTCTTTTCTGAGACTGATACTCCAACCAAGCATGGAGATAACCTAGAACCCCTGTGCAGATGTAGTCCAAGGCAGCTCAGTGTCCAAGTGGGTTTCCAAGTAAGGGGAAAAGGACTGTCTCTGACATGAACTCAGTGGCTGCCTCTTTGATCACCTCCCCCTGAGGGGGGAGCAGCCTTACCAGGCGACAGAAAAAGAGAATGCAGCCAGTTCTGATGAGACTTGATAGGCTAGGGCCAGATGGAAGAAGAAAAGGACCTCCCCTATCAGTGGACTGGGGGAGGGGCATAGGAGGATATGAGGAGGAGTGGGATGGGGGGGGGATGAGGGAGGGGATACAGCTGGGATACAAAGTGAATAAACTGTAACTAATAAAGAAGAAATTAATTTAAAAATAATAATGTTTAAAAAATAAAGTAGGTTGTCTTTATGTATTTTTTCTTTTCTTTTTAAGTTTTTTTATTATTAGTTACATTTTATTAACTCTGTATCCCAGCTGTATCCCTATCCTTATTCCCTTGCAATCCTACCCTCTCTCCCTCATCTCCTTCCTGCCCCTTTCCAAGTCTACTGATTGGGGAGGACCTCCTCCCCTTTCATCTGACCCTGTTTTATCAGGTATCTTCAGGACTGGCTGCAAAGTCCTCCTCTGTGGCCTAGCAGGACTGCTCCTCCCTTGGGGGGTAGGGAGGTCAAAGAGCCTGCCATTGAGTTCCTGTTAGAAATAGTCCTTGTTCCCCTTACTATGGGAAACCAATTGGTTACTGAGCTACCTCGGGCTTCATCCAAGCAGAGGTTCTAGGTTATATCCATACATAGTCCTTGGTGGACTGTCAGTCTCAGAAAAGACCCCTGTGCCCAGATATATTTGGTCCTTGTAGAGCTCCTAACCTTTCCATGTCATACTAACTCCCCTTCTGCCGAAGGTTTGGTTATGAGTCTTAGTATCTGTTTTGAAAGACTGCTAGGTAGAGTCTTTCAGATGCCTTCTGCGGTAGACTCCTGTCATATGTCCAATGCACATCCCATTTGTCTTTCTAAGTGAGGATTGATCATCTTACCCTGTGTCCACTTTCTTGTTTATCTTCTCTTTAGGAGTATAGATTTGATTATGTTTATCACATCTTGTAGGTCTATATAAACGAGTATATACCATGTGTGTCTTTCTCCTTCTGGGATACTTCACTCAGAATGATCTTTTCTAGATCCCACCATTTGCCTGCAAATTTCATGATTTCCTCGTTTTTGATTGCTGAGTAGTATTCCATTGTGTAAAAATACCACAATTTCTGTACCCATTCCTCCATTGATGAACATCTGGGTTGTTTCCAGGTTCTGGCTATTACAAATAAAGCTGCTACAAACATGGTTGAGCAAATGTCCTTGTTGTGTACTTGAGCAAACTTTGGGTATATACCTAGCAGTGTTATAGCTGGGTCTTGAGGAAGCACTATTCGTAATTGTCTGAGAAAGCGCCAGATAGACTTCCAAAGTGGTTGTACCAGTTTACATTCCCACCAGCAATGGAGGAGGGTTCTCCTTTTTCCACAACCTCTCCAGCATGTGTTATCACTTGAGTTTTTCATCTTGGCAATTCTGATGGGTGTAAGGTGAAATCTCAGGGTCGTTTTGATTTGCATTTCCATAATGGCTAATGAAGTTGGGCATTTCTTTAAGTGTTTCTCTGCCATTTGATATTACTCTATTGAGAATTCTCTGTTTAGCTCTGTTCCCTATTTTTTAATTGGATTACTTGGTTTGTTGCTTTTCAGCTTCTTTAGTTCTTTATATATACTGGATATTAGCCCTGTGTCAGATAAAGGGTTGGTGAAGATTCTTTCCCAATCTGTAGGCAGTCATTTTGTTTTGATGATGGTGTCCTTTGCTTTATAGAAGCTTTTCAGTTTCATGAGGTCCCATTTATTGATTGTTGCTCTTAGAGCCTGTGCTGTTGGTATTCTGTTCAGGAAGTTGTCTCCTGTGCCAATGAGTTCTAGGCTCTTCCCCACTTTTTCTTCTAACTGATTTAGAGTATCTGGTTTTATGTTGAGGTCTTTGATCCACTTGGACTTTAGTTTTGTGCAGGGTGATAAATATGGATCTATTTTCATTTTTCTGAATGTAGACATCCAGTTGGACCAGCACCATTTGTTGAAGATGCTGTCTTTTTTCCATTAAATGGTTTTGGCTTCTTTGTCAAAAATCAAGTATTCATAGGTCTTTATGTATTTTAACAATGATTTTTCATCATTTCCTGTAAATTGCAATACCCCTTTCTTGTTTTAGTTTTCTGATGCAAGATTTCTTTTAATTAATTAAATATGTTCTTAGACAATTTCACACATTATGCCTCCTGTACAGTTCCAGGGATTGGCCTTACTTAGATGGTGAGAGAAGGAAGAAAGGACAAACACATTGGTATACATAATTGCTGTCATCAGGCGGGCTGGACTCTGATGGAAAAGGCTCAGCATCCTGGGCACCCAGAATATTTATAACGTATAGTCAGAGGAAGAGGGAGCCAGTGTTATTACATACACATAAACAAGGAGACAGAGTTATAATATGTGATTGAAAGAGGAGGCAGGCTTAGCTAATCTTGGTAGGCGCAGTCTCTATAAGGGAAAGTCTTCAGGCCATATATATCCAGGGGCGAGAGAGCAACAGTGGACATTTTCTGAATGTACTGTGAACTTTTGACCTCCTCTGAGCTTAACCCAGGAGAGGCTTTGCCTTCTCTTGGGCATAATGCATTGGCCCTTGAGATGGCCTTGCCCAGGTCAACAATATACATTCACTCAGGATTTTACTTGCTCCATTACATGCAAGTTACAGTACATACTGAGATCTCTCATTTCCTACCCTTTGTCACCTCACTCCCAACCCCTAACACACACAAGATTTAAAAAAAAAAAAATAATGGATCCTCTATGGGTTTTTAATTACATAAAGTTGGATTTTGCTCAATGAAATTATTTTTTGGTAAAAAAGCACATCAAAATAAGCAAGGCACTTTTCTAGATTCAGTGAGGGATTTGAGAAGACTGAATTAGAGAGATACATACAGTGACCTATTTCCTTAACTTACAGTTGTGTCAGTGAATAATCTTAAGAAAGTATTCTACAACTTTTAGTCTCTATATGGGAAAGTCTTCAGGCCATATATATCCAGGAGGCGAGAGAGCAACAGTGGACTTCTTCTGAATGTACTGTGAACTTCTGACCTTCTCTGAGCTTAACCCTGACCTTCTCTGAGCTTAACCTAGTCTACCACTAGGGAAGCTATAGTAGCAGAATTAGAATTACTTGAGTAGTACATATTTGGGATATGATTCTTGAATGGGTATGGTGGGGGAAAGGTGTGAATAAAAACATTAATTACTATTTTATAGTGTGTTCTTAGAGACCTTGTATAGAATGGTATAACAGACTCTTTCAAAAGTCTCGTGTAAGAAATGGTAAAGGCAGAAAGGAATCAGTTAAAATGAGCTTTAAATCTTAGACAAAACTAAGATGCTTGAAATCTGTCCTGTAGATAGTCATGATTGTATGGGTAATGTAAATGTTGAGAGTATTGCATGTGCTTGAGGTTCACTTAATCTGCACTCTAAGTTCCGAGTTAATTTCTTAAAAAAATAATTGTTGTGAATATGCATATTTTAGAGTGTAAATATATTTTTAAATTAGTTGATTATATTGTCAATGGTAACAAAATACCTCTGTGGGTTTTAACACTTTGTAACTATTGGAAGCATGCTATTATAATATTTATCAGCTCTACCTCACTTACAGGACCAATGCCCTTGGAAATAGCAATACAATCAAATAGCTTCCTCATGAAGGTTTCTTATCAATACAGAAATCATGGAATAGATACTTAATTGTGGATATTGCTCCCACAATGTTATAGGACAAGGTTACTGCCAGGAGTCTTTTAATTAAGCCTGAGAGGGAGGAGGCATGAGAGAGGGGAATGTTTGGGTCATGAAAGCATCTAAACTATGCTATATATATATATATATATATATATATATATATATATATATATATATATATATATATATATATATGATAATGTAAAAGATTTCTTTAATGAGCCTGAGGAATCTAAGCACAATGCAGACCTTCCTCTGGCAACACATGTGTGCCCTGCATTAGGCTGGATTTATGAGCCTAAGTTAAAGGTGCTAGTTGTTACAGGAAGATTTTAGCTTGTATTGAAAAACATTTTCTCAACTGCTGTGAGCAATTTAGATCAAGTTACAAGCTTAGCTGCTATTTTTAATTTCATAGTACTAACAAATGGTGAATATTTTATATCAGTAGTACTAACAAACTCTATACTGAATTTCTAGATGGGCCTGAGTGATTCCTTTGTTAATGTGTAAGGTAACTGGAGCACCAAAATATTAGGTAAGAGGTAAGGTTGTTGAAGTAAAAGGAAATAATCTATTATTTATGCAATAAACCCATTAGCAGTACACTATGTAACTTTATTGAAATAGATTTTGTAGCTGACCCATCTTAACTACTAGGCAAAAGAGAAAATTTATTTTATTAATATTATATATATTAGTAATTATCAGCTTTACTGCTGAACATATGACTTTTATGATTGATTTGATGATCATGAATATTTCTGTGTGTAGCATGTATGTAGGTATGTAGATTCTGCTAAAAGTGGTAACACAAAACTCATCATGAGTTATCAAACTCATCCAGGGAACAATTATTGGTTTTAAATACATTTTACACATGTGACTTGCCCCCAAAGATATACTAAAGATGTAAATTCTTCAAAATAACTTTAGTATTCACATTGCTCTATGCATTTCCTATAATAATTTGGATAATTTATGTTATGCTATATTTTGACACATTTCTAAATGTAATAATGTCTATATTTAGTATATTCCACATGACATATTCCTTCACAAGGCTTTTAAATTATTTTATGCAATGAGCAATATTAAGCTTTTCAGCTGACCAGATTGCCATTCTCAGGATAAGAAGATCCAAATCTTTTGCACTTTCTCTAAAAATTTTCCTGGTCCAACATGTCATATAAATTTATACAAAATGAGTTTTAAAATAACATAATGGGAGAATTGCAACTTTTGACATTACAACTTATCTAATAAGATTAATAATAAGAAGCTTTTATATAGGTTCTTCCGGGTGCTTTGGCTTCCACTTTTTTTTTCTTTTATTTTTTTTATTTATTACAATTTATTCACTTTGTATCCCAGCTGTAGCCCCTCCCTCACCCCTCCCAATCCTAACCACCCTCCCTCTTCTCCTCCCATGCTCTTTCCCCAGTCCACTGGGAACAGGTGCTGTCTCAGGCATGAACTCAGTGGCTGGCTCTTTGATCACCTCCCTCTGAGGGAGGAACAGCCTTACCAGGCCACAGAGGAAGACAATAAAGCCAGTCCTGATGAGATCTGACAGGCTAGGGTCTGATGGCTTCCACTTTTAATCTGTATTTCATTTGAAATGTTTTTCCTAAGACCAGTATCTTGAATTAGCATCCCAAATAGTATATTGTATCTATAAATAGTGTCTTATAACACCTTTGCCCATTTTTAAAGCTTTCAGAAGTCTCAAAGAAAGAAAACAATTGCATCCCTGAAGGTATGGTGGCATAACATTCATGAGAATATAAATGTAATGGGCAAAAGCTTCTAATGGGAAATCCAAAAATTAGTTCCTGTAGTATGAAGGAAACATTTTGTCGTTTGATTTGTTTTAAATAATGAATAAGCTAATTTTACTTCAAGTAACTATGTTAAACACTCATTAATATATTGAAACACATTGATTATGAAATAGACCTAGAAATATTTAGGTTGGAACTAGTAGCCAGTGCTACTTGGAATAAATAATATGATTATTTATTTTCATTAAAATGATTAAAGATCTATTCTGAGTTAGGACACTGTTAAATGAGTTATTAGAGAATATAGCAGGGAATATTAATAACTAATTACATAAAATTGATTTGTAATTGTTTCTAGAGGGATACTGAAGTAATTTTGCTATATTAATGATAACCATATTCAAAAGGAAAGCTTGTTTCTCTCTGCTGTAATTACTTTGGTTTACAAATCCTTATTTACAAAACAAATACACTATTTATCATTAGATAGCCATGACTCCTAAACCATGTGCTCCATTCTGTGGAGGTTTCTGTTGTCATACTTTGGCTTAGAGTGTAATTACACAAAAGGCAATTATTGGTGTAATTACACAAAGTCACAATGAGTAAAGGAAAGTAAAAAGACTCAACTCTAAGTAAATCTATGACGCATGGTTTGATAAGCATTTCTATTTGGTTTTATCGTGTTATCTCAGTCCTCTTCAGACACCAGAAGCCTCTGTAGGCACAGACTGCATCAGCACCATTGGCCTCACCAGGAAACCTGCCCTCTTCCTCCTGAACTTTGACTCTCCTCATTCCCAATGCACCCACAAAACCCAATTCAGCCAGATCCCATTTCCTTATTCCTTTTCCACTGCCATATCCTTGATATGATATGAACCTGCTCCATGTATTTTCCTCAGAAACTATTGGATAAATATTTGGAGAAATTTCCTGTCCTATAAGCAGACTTCTATCACAACTTCACAAAATTAGACAACTATGAATATGTATACATATGCACATAGGTATTTTTTCCCTTGTAAGACTATAATTTTTGAAGTTAGAAACATCTGTTTTTTTCTCCTTTATATTCTTCAAATAAAAACTTTCCAACTAAATAAAAAAGTGTACATATGTATATATAGTCACATAAATTATATATATAAAGTTACATATATTAAAATGTTTCATATATATATATATATATATATATATAAGCAGGGGTTTATTTTATAAAATTTAAGTGATTATTTTTTCATTTTTATTTTTTGGATATTACAAGAAAGGGTTTCTCTGTGTAGATTTGGCTGTCCTGGACATGATTTGTAGAACACTGGCCTCGAACTCACAGATATCCTCCTGCCTCTCTGCCTCCCTGAATTCTGGGGTTATAGGTATGCACCCCCACACACCACACATGGCTGAGAGATTTATTAATGAAAAGTATTTCATTCATAAATATATACTTGTACATATAAAACTACTGGTTCTATATTTTAGACGTGCTCACCTTAAGGTAATAATATGATTCTTCAGGATATTTTTTTTTTTCACATTTGAGTACTCTTTTTCCAGTTGGCAACTGTGAGTATAAACACTTGTTTGAATTTATGTGCTGCTAGAAAGCTAAAAGCAAATCTTCACTTTAAAGCATTGTGAGAATTCACATCTAGAATACATACAAAGAAACTCCAGCACTAACATCTAAAACTCCCCATGATAATTGCAAGGCTTGACAAAAATACTTGCAAGTATCTGGCATAGAACTGAGGATTCGTGGGAGGTCATTAATAAAGTGTAGCTATAGTTGTATTTCTTTTTTGTTTTCAAACAAAAAGCATTTGTATGTAGCAATTGTAAACAATGCAGTGCTAAATACAGAAATGTTGCTTAATTGAACTTAACAGGAATAAAAATAAATAATCTATTTCCTCTACTCACTACAAGGTATTTGCTCATTCCTATGAAATAATTCATTCTTTTGTTTAAATGTTTGTTGTTGTGACTGTGTATGATCTGAAAGTGAGAATCACATCCTTGGTGAAAGAAGTAGTGAAGTTATTCAATCAGCTTTCTCATCGATATGATGAATATCTGAGGAAAACTTAAAGGTAGAACACTTTTACTAGTGTTCTCAATGAGTATAGTCCATGGTCACTTGTGCTCATATGTTTGGATTTTGTTATGATGGGGTGTGTGGTTTACCTCATGATGGAGAAAACAGAGAGAAACAATACAACAAAAGATCAGTGTAAAATGCAGCTTGGAAGTCCAGGACTCCAGTGATCTTCTTCAGCCCTAAATGCCCCAACTCTTCTCATTGTCTCCAAAACAAAACTGCAAACTGGGGACAGAGATTCCCCAGGAGATTTTGTAAGGAACACTGAATAAACAAGCCATAGCATAAGTGAATATGGTCAGATCAATTACCATCCCTATGTTAATATCTCTTATTTTAATTAGCATGTATAATTTTATGTAATAATGGTTTTCAATGGGAATTTTCATTTGTACATATAATGTATTTGAATCATATTTATACCCTTTCTTACTCCATTCCTGATCCATTCCCTCTGACCAACTAGCCTTTTCCCACCATACCTTTTATTATTTTTCTTATACGTGTGTGTGGTGGCTCGATGATTTGGTGTTTCTTGCATGAGCAGGTGAGGGGTTATTTACAAGGTCATGGACAACTTATTAGTAGCCATACCTTTGAAAGAAATGTCTTGTTCACCTCCTGCAACCATTAACTATGTGTCCTCAAAGAGAGGTGGGGCTTTATGAGCTCACAAGTCCCATGATGAAATATTGATGAACCAATCTCGTACAGATCCTCTGATGATAATTACATGTTCTGGGATGTCGTGATTTTAACGGGCTTGTCATGTCTAGAAGACAGTATTTCACCACACGCCCCCACATCCTCTGTCTCTCACATATTTCTGCATCATTTGTTCCTTGAGTCTTGATGGGAGTGATAGAGATGTGCCATTTAAGGCTGAGCTTTCAACCTTCAGTTGTTCTCAGAACTATCTCTATAGTAATTGCTACTGACTACCAGTGGGAGGAAAAGGGGAGGAAGAGCAGGAGTAGGAGGAGTCGAAGAAGGAGGAGGAAGAGGAGCTGGAGGAAGAGCTGAAGAAGGAAGAAGAGCTGGAGGAGGAGCTAGAGGAGGAGAAGCTGGAGGAGGAGGAGTTGGAGGAGGAGTTGCTGGAGGAGGAGGAGCTGGAAGAGGAAGAGCTGGAGGAGGAGAAGGAAGTAGTTTCTCTGACCAATAGTAAGAGTTGCAAATTCAGGGAGTTGTTACTGTCTGTTCTTATAACTAAGAACCCTCCTCACATTTTGCTATAGAAAGGCTCTCAACCCACATGCTGTTAAGGAAATGAGAAAAACATACCGAGTGTGGGGTTCTCTGGGGTGTGAATTCACCTTTTCCAGATACACACTCCCCGCATAGTTCAAGTGCGACAAAACAGTGTTGGGAGTTAGACCTTCAAAAGCATTCTTTTAGTATCACTGGAAGTTCATGTGAAATACCACCCCCCTTACAATTTGCATTAATGAGGAAGGAAGAAGCCCACAGCTAAGAGCATCTAGCAGGCAGTTCTCTAGACACCTTTTCCTCCCTCTCCATTCCCAGCCCTTCCTCCAGCTGCCCTGATGTGTGAAAGTACTCAGGAGAGGAAGCTGCTTAGACTGGTTTGGATTTTGAACTTTTGAGTCACTGTTTTCTCAGCATGAGATTGCTCATAGAAGTTACATTCTACTTTTGTCCTCAGAGTTATGCGTTCTTGGGCCCTCAAATGTTTTTATAAACCTATTTTTTTTTCTCTCAGATGAAAGGTAGATTTAATTATTTATCAGTTGCAGTTCTATCTAGTCCAAAATGAGGCTTCCAAACCTTTCCCTCAGGCAAGCAAAGAGAAAACAAAGTTATTTTATTTTGCCAATACAAAAAAAAAAAAAAAAAAATCTGAAATAGGGAAAATTCAAGGACAAGAAAGGCTCTTGATGTTTTACATAATATCTCAGACTTTCTGTTTCTCAAGTCTTTAAAGGAAAACCAAATCTCCAAGGAAAGATGAATTTGAGAGCAAGAAGCACAGAATTTCTATAAAAGATTGACAAGCGTATGTTTTACTCTGTGAAGCATTTGAATAAGAGGGAACAACACAAGACAGACTCTGCTTTATCATGAAGATCCATAGCTGTCATCTGGGGAGGTGACAATCATTAAATGAGTAGAATATTGTTTTTTCCCACACAGAAGATTATCCAGTCTTTAGTTCATAGATGAGCCTCATTCCCGAAACTTTATGCCTGGAAGCAAAGCCCTTGTTTTGTTTTTTGGTTTTTGTTGTTGTTACTTGCTTTGGCCAAGTGGATGTGACCTCTTTCATATCCAACAACCAACATCTGAGTGGTCTGTCTTTAGTGCCATTGAAAGTTCTGGTTCCCATTTGAATGGCTGTCTAACTCCTGGATCACTTTTCATCTCCCCCACAACCTACATCTCTCCTTATCTTCGTGTTGTGTTTTCTACATCATGCTTCCTCTACTTCTGTTTCTATGTTCCTCTCCATTTGCTCTTTCATTCCCCCTTCTAACTCCTCACTCGTCTGCACTATTAACCTGCCTTTCTGTTCCCATATGCATCCCAACTACATTTTTCAAATGATCCACACCCATGTAAACTGTCTTACGTGGTATTCACTCAGTACCAAAAACCAAGCTTTATTTGCACCCCTAGCATTACTGCCTCAAAAGCCTGCATTTGATGCTGTGCCAGGGTCTTTTTTCTCTGGGTAAACCACTCTAGACCTCAGAGCTCAGTTTCTAAGCAAATGCATCCCTCCCCATGGAACTTTATTTCATCTTAGTTTTCTTGTCTTGTTCAAATATCTTGAGCTTTGAAAGTGCACAGAAAACCTCTGTTTCCATAATTATTTATCTAATGTATGTATGCATGTGCGTGTGCCTGTTTGTGTCTGTGTATAATGCATGATCTTGCATCTGCCAGCATACACATGAAAGGAGAAAGAGCAGCCCTCTGGATTCAGGTTTCTCCTTTCACCATGTGTGTTCCATGTGTGAAACTCAGGTTATCAGACAAGAAGGCAAGTGCTTTAGCCTGCTGAAGCACCCTGCCAGCCTACCATATTATATGTGTAATAAAGGACGTGGCTCGAACAGCTGCAGTCCTTATAGTGAAGAGCAGGGAGAAGTGTGGAGATGTCCAATGCAGTCGTGCTCTGTTTTACAAATGCTTTTTTGGAATGTCAACTTTTTCAGGAATATCTTTTTAATCAGTTGGCCACACATTTCAGACTCCAGCAAGAATACAAAGTTTATAAAGCCAATAATTTTGCCATTTTAAATTTTGTTTTTAGATTCATATGCTTTAGGAACAAGTGAATTTCTTTGTAGTCTGGGGGCTTAAACCCAAGGCATGCATGATAGATGCTCTGTCACTAAACTACACTCAGCTGTGATTTTAATATAAATGTTAATGAAATGATAGATTGAAGCTACTAGTTCTGTGGTACTTATATCATTCTGTAATATATTCTGTGTTTTTGTATATTTATATATTTACTTTAGTGTATAAGCTGTAAATCTATGCTTTACTTATTTTTATACTCTTAATTGTGTTTAGTTCAAAATATATTATTCTCAAATATTTATTGAATTTAATGAGCAATATTTGTTTATATTTATCTTAATGTGTTTTCAATCTTGTAAAACTCACTATTATTGTCCTGACTTGGAAGTGGCTTCATGTTGCCTCTTTGTAATGGTGGTGAGTGACTTAATGGACTCACCAACTTATCCGAGTCTACAAACAAAACAAAACGACAACAACAATAAAAACCCCACATTTGAAACCTGAGTGGATGCTTAATGGAACGAAGTGCTTGCAATGTTAACATAAGGGGCTGTGCTCGGGTCACAGGACGCATGAAAAGAGCGGGGCATGGCTTCAGATGCACACACACTGTAGCACGTAGAGGGCAGAGAAAGGCAGACTGATGTGATTTGCAAAAGACCAGGCTAGTTCTAGGTCCAGTGAGATCTCTAGTCTCAGACGAATACACTAAAGGACGGTAAAGCAGGCCAGCAGACATCTTCCTCGGGGCTCCACACGTGTGCATAGATATATGCGCACACATTCTCATGGGCATATACAACATACACACATGCACGCGTACATGCAGACACACACACACACAGAGTGTGATAGAGAGGGTGGGAGAGAGGATAAAGGAAGTTGTCAATTTATATAGCATAGCTCTTTTTATTTTAATGTTTCTTTTAAGAAATTTAGACTGTTGCTGACGTTAACTTAGTGGCTGGCTTTTTTATCACCTCCCCGGAGGGGGAGCAGCCTTACCAAGCCACAGAGGAAGACAGTGCAGCCAGTCCTGATGAGACCTGATAGGCTAGGGTCAAATAGAAGAATGGGGCATGGGAGGAGAAGAGGGTAGGAAGGTGGGATTGGGAGGGGGAAAGGGAGGAGCTACAGCTGGGATACAAAGTGAATAAACTGTAATTAATAAAACAATAAATAAATTCTAAAAATAAAAAATAAAACATCTAGACTGTTGTTATAAATTGAAAAGATTTGGAAAAAAATTCCCAATTTCAGGAAACTCATTTTGCAGAAAAGCTAAACTGTTTTATGTAAACTTCTGTTGCATAGTTAATCACATATCTCTTACATTTATTTTATGGAAGATAAAATCACTAAAATCTCTGATGCAACTGGTTACTGGAAAGTCTGAACTTAACACTTCCTACCGTGTTTATTAGAGCAGACACAATGGCGGACCCCTGTATAGCCAGCACTTGGAAGGTAGGCAAAGGCAGCATGGCAGTGTGTTCCTGCTGTGATGTCAGACGTTCTGATTCCTTTGGCTTGTTTTGTTCTTTTCTCCTATTTCTTCCACATGAGAAAAAAAAATTAAACAAATTGATATATATTTTTTTTAAATTTTTGAGATTATAATATAATCATATCATTTCCATTTAGGTCATATTCTTTTCCCTCTCTTTTTACATACTGTATATTTTTTCATACAGTATATTTTGATCATATTTACTCCTCACTTCTGCATATTACTCACTTCTAGATTCTCTCTTTACCTACACACCTCCAAAACCAAAACATGGTAAACAATGAAAGACAAAAGGATGAAAATTATAAAAAATCAAAAAGACAAAACAAATACACACATACACACACAAGACTAATTTTTATTTTGTTGGCTAGGTAGGACTTGAGGCCTATCCTGGGATGTGGATATTATGTTCTGTGACACTCCATCAGAAAAGAAATGGGTTTTTTCCTTTCCAACAGATACTAGTTGCAGATAGCCACTGGGGTAGGAGGTGACCGCTTCTCTCCAGTGTCGGGAGATTGTCTGGATTGAACCTGTGCAGGTCTTGTGCATACTTTTATGGTCTCTGTGAGTTCATGTGTGCCTCAGTCCTGTGGTGTTTGGACGATGCTGTTTCCTCGGAGTTATTCAGGACCTCTACCTCTTGCAATCTTTCTGTCTCCTCTTTTTTCAATACCTGTCTTATAATTTATTTGTATATAGCAGCAGATGTGCTGGCGCGAGATTAAAATTACTTCAATTAGAGTTATTGTATGTTTGAAGGCCAGTCTTCCTGGTGCTTAGCAATTCTTCTTGTTAAAATTCAGAAGCTGACTTCCAAGGTCCTTCTGATGTCTCTCTGAAACATAAGATCTCATACTGAAGGAGGAGCTATCATGAACCTTTTTTTTTAAAGTTTATTACATAATGTTTCTATTTTAGAGACTTGAAGTCTAGCTTAAGAACCCTGAAATGATCTTAAGAAATAGAATGCTTGCCATCCAAGCATTTTATGAGGCACTTCATTTTAGGATCGGGATGAAATGACTCCGGTCATTTAAGTTACTGACAATTTGCATAGCTGTGTTGCCTCCTAGAGCTTTTGGAAGCATGTCTTCCTTTTACACCCCACAAAAAAAAGCTGGGTTCATTTATGACGAGCAGGGTATATTTGCATCTGCTATGAGAAACCTAAACACATAAAATAAATGTAAAGCACAAAACTTACAGCAATTACCACTATGGACAAATAATTCACTGTAACAGAAGATGTCCACAACCAGTAAGAAGGCAGATGTGGTACAATGCACAGTGAATATTATGAATTCACTTAAAGATGCCTACTGGTGACGATAATGGCATTACAAAGGAAACACCAGAGAATTTTACAGTACATTGTTCACTGGTCCAAAACTCATGCATAGGAATAAATGAAGCCATATCACTGTAGAAACACTTGTACTTCTGTTTAACTTTGTGTTTTGAACTTAAAATGCTTTTGGTACACAAAACAACTTAAACTTACTTTTAAAATGAAGTAAAATATTGAGCTGATTGAATGTCATCTATGTCCCATCTAGTTAAGTATATAGATACATAGTTTATGATTTATTTAATATTTTTACAAGGTGTCCCATAAATATGGAAGACTATGAACCATTCTTATTGGTTCATAGTCTTCAATATATGCAAAATTTTTCATATGTGAAAGAGAATGTATACACATATCCATATGTATGTGGAGAAATTTTATTATCCCCACATACATATGGATATGTGTGCACATTCTCTGGCCTGAGGTAACTCAGTCAGGGAGAGCCCTTTTCCTGGCAATAAGCTCAGAGTTTGGTTTCAGGAACCCACATGAAAGTAGAGGCTTGGAAATGACACCACATAGTTTTCCTCTGCCATCCACGTACGTACTGTGGCATTTATCATACAACCACATATACACACATTCACAAACTTACGCAATGATGCAGTGTGCACCTGCATACACACAGCACTAAAAAAAATCTCTTTAAAAGAATAAAAGAATTTTACATGTTCTATGTTCATGATAATTTTTAAGGCCTGATTATCCTATTTTTTTTTCTTTTCAGTTCTTTAGATTTTCTTTTCTGCCACAAAATGTTCTATTTATATTTTCAATAGATATTTACTAAATGGCCACCATGTTCCAGATACAATATCAAATGCTGACAAGAGTATATACAACATAAAAACAAAAACAGAAACAAACCCTGCCCTTTGAGAGTTTCCACTCTAGAAGTGACAACAGCTAAAAAGAGATAAATTGTGTATATGATAAGCTAACTGTATCAAATAACTTAGAAAAAGGGTATAAGGAGTGTCACTAGGGACACGAATTATACCTTAAAAGAAGATACATGAAAACTTACCTGTGAAGAAAGACCAGTGAGCAGTGAAATTTTGTGAAAGATGCTCAGGCACAGGAGGTGGTAAAACCAAATGTGTTGAAGTATAAGCTAAAGACAGGGAAAACTGGGGACTGGGCTTACCTGGTGTGGGGTGATGGCAGGAAAAGTTAGGGCAGACATCAAGAGACACTTGACTGTCTTTCTCCCTCTGTGGGTCCTAGAAGCCTGAGACATTTTTAGGGTAGAAACAATGTCCATCTTACTTAAGCTGAAAGAGATCTGCTGGCCCCTCTGTTACAATCAAGTGGAATTGTCAAAGATAAAAGTAGGAATTACCACCAGCAATAAAAATTCAGAGAAAAATAATGGTGGCTTTCCAGGAGCCCTATCAGTGCAGCGGAGCCTGGGGGTAGTCTGGGAAGTGCATTCAAAGCATAGCCTACAGGATTTCTTAGATATATTAAGTCTGAAGTATCAGTTTGAAGTTGAAAAGTGACTGCATTTAGCTAGTCCAGGTGACGCAAGCAAAAGAAGGTGGTAGAAGAAAGCAAAGCAGGAAGATTGGGAAGAATGGAGGGAGGGTAGGAGGCAAGAGAGATGGACTATCTCACTTTCCGCAATAACTACTGGGTTGGGTGTACCGATAGCTAAGATGGGAACAAAGACAACATGAGAATTTATAGATAAGAGTTTTGCTTATATTAGGTTAGTGGAACCTATGAATCAATCCTACTCAAGATTCAAATACACAATTCAGGCTGGTGTGGTAGCATGTGAGATGCAGAGGAGGCAGATCTCTATGAGTCACTGGCCAGCCTGTTCTACAAAGTGAGTTCCCGGCCAGCCATGATGCACAGTGAGACCTTATCTCAATAAACAAAGAAGACAAAAAAAAAAAAAAAAAACTAGACCTTCAAAGAGATGTAAGCTAAGAGATGTGAATTTGCCTAGCATCAGTATGTAGATTTTGCTTTAAACTCTGATGCTGCAATCACTCCCCACAATCATGAATGAACAGAGCAAAGATGGACAGTAACGGCCAAGTCCCGAGGGGCTCTTATGGTGAGGTGCACAAGATGCCAGGTAAGCAGAAAAGCAGATTGAAATTAAGCAACCCATTAGATAGAGAGAAAATGAATTCCAGAAGTTAGGACACTGGCAGAGCGATCAGGTGTGTCCCGTGGTAAACACCGGGTAAGTGAGGGGTTGTACCTTGACCAAGAAGATAATTGTAATTTGGAAGCAGATAAAGAAGCTAATTGGATTGCATTCAGCAGAAAATGGGAAGAACTCAGGTGATTTTCTCTTTTAAATAAAGTGTGAAAATGGAGTGTAGCTAGAGAGGGGAGTACTGATAAAAATTTTTCTTTCACAATATAAACACAAGGGAAGCACATACATGTTCTCCCTCATCTGAGAAATCCATCCAATAATATATTTGTAAATGTAAACAAATAAACATACATGTGGATACATTATAACATTTAGAAAAGAACAGTGAAAGATTTGTAAACGAACTATGAAAGAGGATAGGAACCTTTTGCTTGATTTTTGTTTTTTGTTTTATTTTTCTAGTTTTTCTAGTTCTAACACAGTCATAGAGTCTTTGTTGTTGGTGGTAGATAAGTGCATAGAAATATATTTGATAGTGAAATATAGTTTCCCATGTGGAAGCCCACAGCTTCAGTTCTGCATGGTGACCCTAACTATAAACATGATCAGGGCATTGTATAGACCTTGTCTCTCACTGATTTTTTAAGTGTAATGTTTTATTTATAATGTTTTATTAAAAAACTATGCAGTTTAAAATTTTTAATTAAAAAATTAAAAGAATGTGGAAGGAAGAAACTGAGATAAAAAAAAAAAAAAACCATGATGCAAGAGAAAGAATGAGCTGTTTCTGTTCTGGAGTATATGGAAATGGGTGAATAATGTTTTTTTTACCGGGGACAGGGATGGCATCTCCTAACTTCCTAGCAAGTCTTGACTTAAAAGGATGTTTGAATGTCATCTGCAATGTGGTCAGGAAGACTGTGAGTCTTTAAGGGTGATATTATTATGCAACATTAGGAAACTGTTTCTTCTGCCCCTTGCGTGACAGTCCAGTCACAGGGCCTTACATTTACTGAATTCTTCCTACGCAGCCTCACCATGGTGCCCCTGTGGATTCTGTCTGTCTCATGTGGCAGCCACTCCATAGTTTTACTTAGGTCATCCTATTATATTCCACAGATCCAATTCTATTTCTTTATGTTCTCACTTGATTAACAATAGTCTTTATTGTTGGACTTCAATCTCAAAAGGTTAGGTAGGACCAAGTCTTTTGAGGTATATTAAAGACATATCATGTATCCTAGATATTAATAACTGAAAACAGGTTTTATTATTTCACAAGCTTATTTTTAATGTTCTATTAATTACTTGGTTGATTGATTAATTTGCTTTACATCCCAATAAGAACTTCTTTTCCCAGTCCCTTCCTCTACCCTTCTTTCTCCTCTCTCTTTGCTGACTCATGGATATCAATCCACCTTGGCATATCGAGTAGGACTGGGAGTATCTCCTTCTACTGAGGCTAGACAGAGGTATCTCATTAGGGTAAAGAGATCCAAAGGCAGGCAATAGAGTGAGAGGCAGCCCCCACTCCTGCTGTTGGAAGTCTCACATAAGGACCAAGCTGTTCATTTGCCACATATGTGTGGAGGGTCTAAATCTGTCCCATGCATGATCTCTAGTTGGTGGGTAAGTCTCTAAATCAAGTAACCCGACAAGCATATCATTAACTAAATATTTTTAAATATACTGAATTTATTGTTAAGTGGTGACACAATACTAATGTAGTTGCTTGTGTCACTGATTTTTGCTGCCTAAGTAAACTCTAGGCTAAAATCGTCATCATAATTATGCAATGCTATCGGGATAAAACAAGTAAGCTGACTGTGATCTGAGTAAGTCAGAAAATAATATTGCAAGAGAATACATTCAGGATTTTTTTCTTTCAAAAAGATCAAAATGTGTACATGAAGAAAACATTGTTTGAACATTTGAAACTAAGCTTAAATTTTAGAACTTTTAGCTATGTTCCCATATCTTTGATCCAGCACCACCTCAAGTAATTATATTTATTTTTTACTCATTAAAATAAAATGGTAAGTGGTTTCTGAAAGCATGTTGATGATCACAGTGATGTTGGTGCTGAAAAGTGGTGAGAGCTGTGGGAAAATAATGATGGAAATCATTAAGCAAAATACATATGTATGAGTGACTCAATACATTTACTCATGTGTATATAACCAATAAAGCAAGAATTAAAGAAAGTAACTGACTAACATTTACTAGAATTATGAAATCACATAATTGTCAGTTAAAACTAAACTTCTTAGGAAACAAATGAAATGAACATGTTTGTACCCATTGTTGATCTCCTGTAATCATCAACAGGGGAATGCCAAACTTTGACCTCAGTAGCATAAGTTAGCAAATAAGGTAGTAAGAGCTGTTTATGTATACCCACTGTATGACCAGCATTTATAAGACAGAAATATACCCAGAAGGGTATCAAAGCAGATGCTAAGACTCACAGCTAAAATCTTGGTAGAGTGCAGGGAATCTTATGAAAGAAGGGGGAGATAGAAAGACCTGGAAGGGTCTGGAGCCCATAAGGAGAAAAAGGGTCTGGGCCCAGGGGTCTTTGTTGAGACTGATACTCCAACCAAGGACCATGCATTGAGATAAACTTAGAACTCCTGCACAGATGTAGCCCATGGCACATCAGTATCCAAGTGGGTATCCTAGTAAGGGGAACAGGGGCTGTCTCTGACATGTACTCAGTGGCTGGTTCTTTGATCACCTCCCCCTGAGGAGGGAGCAGCCTTACCAGGCCACAGAGGAAGATAATGCAGCCAGTCCTGATGAGATCTGATAGGCTAGAGTCAGAGGAAAGAGGTGGAGGACCTCCCCTACTAGTGTGCTTGGGGGAGGCTCATAGAAGAGATGAGGGAGGGAGGGTAGGATTGGGAGGGAACGAAGAAGGGGGCTAAAGCTGGGATATAAAGTGAATAAATTATAATAAGTAAATAATTAAGTAAGTAAATAAATAAATAATAAATAAAATGTAAAAAAAGAAAGAAATATAAAGTGTTGCACAGAAATAGGTTGCTAAGTTTTCATGACTACCACTGATATTTAATACTATAAATGTGCAACTTTGAGACCAGTATCATTCTCTTAGCTACTGTCCCAACTTTCATGAGTCTCCATCAGAATAGATAAATCTTGTTACATGGCCCGCTCACTTCACTGTTACAATGTTATGACTATGGTGCCAAAGTTGGACTGCCCCTTGAAATTTTTTTATCAAAAATATTTTTTTCTGGTGTAATATCAAATGCATGAGGAAATAACTGTGCGTTATGGTGATGTATAGCACTTAGGTCTTTAGTTCAAGCTTCCATGTCACATTGTTATTGTTAAGGGGAATATTTTTATGTTTTTCCAACTTTGAGCAAATCAGATTTACAACGCTGTGCTATGAAGAATTCATAATTTTTCAAAGACATACTTATTTTGGAATATATTTTGATGGGTCGAAAGCTAGAGTAGAGTCTGTGACATGCATTGAATCAAAGTGAACTATTTCAAAGTGTTATAATTAGTGATTTATTGTTATATAATAATTTTATAAGTTTCAAGAAGATATTAATCATTCATCATTATTTTAATAAAACAGTGACTTTTCCAGATATATTTTAATTAATATAAGACAGGATAAGTGTTAATGACACATATTTAGTAAGTTCACTATATATTCCTTTTTGTGTTAACTGCTTTCAATCAAAATAGAACCAAGAGTCCACTGAAATGTCATCTGAATTCATTTTTCTATACTCACATTTAAGTTATTGCATTATTATGCACAAAATCTATTTTTTCACTTTGGTTAAAATATAAAATAATGTTTTGAACGTAATTTATTTGTTTTGGAAACTGAAATAAAATGATGCCATGGAATAAATTAATAGTGAATATTTGGAAACAAATAGCTATTACTGTTGATCAGAGAAAATGAGTTTCCCAAATTATCATTGGCTTGAACTATGCCTTCTTGAAGTAAAGCAGTAAGTAGCTAAAATCTCGTTAACAAGGCATATGTTGTATTTCAATCTTCATTTTCAGGAAAAATGATGCTGACAAAATTGATTTTAGTATTGTATCTTATGAATCTATTTCCATAATAACAGTCACTTAATAGTCACCATTAACAAGTGTTATTTTTGACATTTTCAAATATATAATGGTATCAGAACTGGAAATGTCTCATCCTTTATTATCACACAGACAGTAAAACGCTAGATATAGAGGGGAAAAAGACAGACTCAAAGTAAGGCAATATGCATACTCAGAATTGGAGTTTGCCACTTGGAGCTACTTTTCCTTTCTCCTAAGCTCTTCTTCATCTTACAATGTCTGTGTCTGCAAACCACGTATGGAATGTGGACCTTCTGCCCTAGCTCATACCTTCCTGTGTTATTTGTGTTAGGAAAGTCAGCAATAAAGCACTTTCACTGTAGTTTAAAATTTAATGGACCATTGAAGCTTAGGAAAACTATTAATTCAGGGTCATCAATACGGTGGGCAGAAGATACAGAAACATTTAAATGTCTAGGAGGAAAGAGTCTTAAAAAGATACATAAAGTAGAAGTCTAAAATGAAAATAAGTTACACTCTAAAAAATAGGGAAATATTATTATAGTAATTTTATCCTGATTACATGTTCTGCCTTAAACTGTATTTCCACCCATCATGGTTAGTATGACAAAGAGTAAGACTGACACAAAATTTTCATGCCCATCATGAAGTAACAGTTAGTATCTCCACACTACAGTTAGTGGAGCTGTAATGGACATAATACCTGCTTCAGTGCTAATATTGTTAACAGTATCACATGTAATGACTGAGTATGAACTTGGTTATCTCTTTAAAACTTCACTGTTATGCCATTTAAATAAAATTAAGATGTGTCAATTGCCAAGACATATCTGAAAGCATATATTCTATTCAAAATTTATATTTGATGTGTATGCAATTTAGCTATCCTCAAGAAAATCAACATGGGAAGTAATGAGATTGCTGACCTCAACAACAATACATTCAGGAAACTTTTATAATAATTATTGTTTACATTTGATAAAATAGCTGCTTTTGTAAAGACGAATAAAAAGGTGTATTTCCTTCACCTAAAACTTTGTATTATTCTTGTTTCAGTGACAATACCATTTTTCAGAGTCAAAATCATGGCTCAGAGGCTTAAGGGCTATATCACAAGCCCATAAACCGCAGTTCAATTCTCTGAACTCATGTACCGGTTGTAAAGATGGAAGGAGATAACAAAATCACAATGTTGGCATCAGACACCCTCATATATGCTGGGGCATGAGTGTGTATGTGTACCCAATTTTAAACAAAATTAATGATAAAATTTTCTGTCTTCTTTTAAACTATAAGACTAGCCATTTACTTTCTCTACTAGACTTAGATTTCTTAGTAAAAAAGTTTAAAGATTGACAGATATATATCTGAATTTTGCATAATGCTTGCTTCTAGATACAAAATTCAAAAGTAGAGATGTGGTAGATGTTTCCTCAAATGTCATATTAGCAAATATTCTAGAACACATATCTGCTTTGATAAGATCAGTTTTCCCATGTTTCAATTATACTTCACATTTTATTGTTTTCAATTTTTCAAATAGTCTTTTCAAATCAGTGTTATTTATTACAGTGTTAGACAAATCATTGTATGACAGAAATGGCAATTGATGCTTTGAATTTTAAATAATACGCTTCCCTGTCTATCGCCTGACCATATATTCACTTATATCTTGGCTGCATTCGCATCTGCGCAATATTGTTTGTACACGAAGGTTGTGACTTTTCAGCTGGAAGCAGAAGTAGGATCGTACTATCTGGAAACCAGCCGGAGCTTGAGAGCAAGACTATGTCCCCAACAACCAAGCCCTAGGGACCTAGGTCAGTGGCCCAGTGTTTCCTATAATATGTGTGGCCTCAGCTGATTCCAAGACCACATAAAATAATCATAATGATAACATAAAAACTCAAATACATAAATAGATTCAAGATGGAAAACAAAATCACTAAGACTGAGTTCTTCTATGTCCCTAGGAAAGAGCATCGTCTACTCTGCACTGCTACTGGTAGCCTGTTTGAGCTTGAGGAGTAATGCAGTATTCCTTCTCCCAAGCCTGCTATCTGAATTCACACACACACACACACACACACACACACACACACACACGCTTCTTAACATCTGCTCACTCTGTATCCTTCTCTGGTTATTTGACCAACAGAGTGGTCAAAAACATGATTAGTGTGTATCTATGACAAAACCATCTAGGAAGCATGGTTTTATAGACTCATTTCAAAGATTTATATCTTTCTAAAAAAAAATAGAATTTTTTTTCTGTACAGAAAATATGAGTGTACAATGAAAAACCCAAAGCTATCCTTACGCATCCTTTTTTCTTTCTCTTTTTATTATTAGTTACATTTTATTAACTCTGTATCCCAGCTGTATCCCACTCCCTCATTCCCTCCCAATCTCACCCTCCCTCCCTTATCTCCACCATGCCCCTTTCCAAGTCCACTGATAGGGGGGGACCTCCTCCCCTTTCATCTGGCCCTGTTTTATCAGGTATCATCTGGACTGGCTGCAAAGTCCTCCTCTGTGGCCTAACAGGACTGCTCCTCCCTTGGGGGGTGGGGAGGTCAAAGAGCTTGCCATTGATTTCCTGACAGAAACAGTCCCTGTTCCCCTTACTATGGGAAGCCAATTGGTTACTGAGCTACCATGGGCTTCGTCTGAGCAGAGGTTCTAGGTTATATCCATTCATGGTCCTTGGTGGAGTGTCAATCTCAGAAAAGACCCCTGTGCCAAGATATATTTGGTCCTTGTGGAGCTCCTATCCTCTCCACATCATACTAACTCTCCCTTCTTTTATATGATTCCCTGCACTCCGACGAAGGTTTGGTTATGAGTCTTAGTATCTGCTTTGATACACTACTAGGCAGAGTCTTTCAGAGGCCTTCTGCCCTAGGCTCCTTATGCATCTTAATCATCTTCATATATGTCACTTTTCATCCAGAATTATTTAATGAAATTACTTTGCAAGTGAAACATACATACTTACTTTACAAAATTATAAAAACCTTATTAAAGAGTATATTTTACTGGGTATATGTAAACTGGCACTTGATGAGATTAGAAGACTGCAGGATTTTATAATATTGTAGTTGTTTAATTTTTTTTTAAATCTTGGTAACTTGAGTTTCATTTTGTGTGAAAGTAACACAGTATATCAAGTCAGCTTGTGGATTTGTGAAGCCCTGGAATTATAAAAATTAAACTAAAATGTTATGTTGTTCATTGTCAAGCAATAAAAATGAAAACTTCCCTTGTAATTTTGCTAGTTAAGTATTCTTTGAGAATGCAGATGTGTTTGCAGTCAGAAACTCTCTTCATGTTTTATTGAGATTAGCTTATCAATTAGCTAAAGTATGCTTTGTTACAATAAAATTAATAACCTTAACGATTTATTTAAACCATGAAGAATTCCATTTTTTTCAACGACCACTGTTAAAGTAGATTCATGATTTTAAATTAAGCTAATACTAATATTACTGAGAGAACATTTATATGTATTAAACCTAAAAGAATGAAAGTAGCTTTCTTTTTAGGACTTGAGAAATGTTCCAAAATTTACACAGAAATCTCAATAGAAAATGTTTTCTTTATTTGACAGAGGTGCTGTACGAGCCTCAGCTTTGTGTGCTTTGTTCTCTGCAATATTTTCTTACCTCATGCAGTGCTTATATTAACATGCAGTTATAAGACATTTATAATGAGTAAAAAAATGCATGTCATACTCAGGAAAGCAACTCCTGTTACCAAGCAATATGATCATGCTATGTAACAAAAATAAAGTAACATGTAAACCTAGTCTAAATTTTAAACTCTCTGATATCCACCTATTCAACTCTGATGGGTTTCCTATTTCAAGCGAATCTCACTTGTAAGCCATAAAGATCCCCAGTGGACTGCACCTTGGTTCTGAATATGAAGAGGTCAGAGTGAAGGTGTGCATGGATCAAACCAAAGCCAATAAATAACCCCGAAGAAAAATTATTCAACCTCATGATTGCCTGAATGGGGCCAATAGTGTTTAAACCTGGGTAAAATAGGGTACTGTGCATATAACAATAGCATTATAATTGGGATTATGTGTGTGGATATAGGAGTTACTTTTGAAAACCCAGAATGTAAATGGCTGAAGGTAGTCATTTCCATCTCTGACTAGCTGAGCTGAATTCAATAGATACAATAAAACAACTAAAAATAAGAACACAAAGACCACTTCCCGTGAAGTGCCAGAAACCCAGAAGATTGCAGCTGAGTCGCAATCTTCAATAACAGAAAGCTTTAACAGTGCTTCTCACTCTTTAAAATGCCCAGTTAGGTTTTCTGAGTGTATTCGTGGATCTCCATCTGTTCTGTGCAGACACAGGCTGGATGATTATATTTATTTGTGGCCACTAACTCCAATCTGATGAGTTAGTGGAAAGTACGAAGGTCATGCCTGAATTTAGCAAGGCAGGCGTATGAAACACTGTCTACTAAATTAACTGCAAGATTCTGCTGCCGATGTAGGTCAGTGGTGGGGCACTCATCTACCAAGTACAAGGCCGGGGTTCAATTCCCTGCACTGGAAGAGATAAATAAAATTCTACCATTTAACATATTTATATATAGAATTTCAGCCCTAAAAATATTCCACATGCCCTACTCAAGGACATTTTTGGGCAGAAAATTCAGTAAGTTCTGTCAACCTAAGAACACTTTAAACCATGAAATTAAATAATGAGACTTTAGCGCAAACAATAGGTGTGTTCAAATAAGTGGACATCATTTAAGGGCTTTCTATGAAGATGCTATTTTTTTGTGAGGAGGCCTAGCCCAGCCTCAGGGGGTCTGGAAATTTCAGTGGTCTCTGTGGCGTGGTATAATCTTTTTAACTCAGCTAGGATTCTACTGCCAAGGGGGGGGGGGACCAAAACAAAACAAAAAAACAATGACAAAGGCAACTAGGAAAAAAAGGCTTATTTCACTACACAGATTAAACTCCATCACTATGGCACCTCAGGGTTCATCTCAAGACTTGAACCAAGAAATGGACTGAAACCAAAGCCAAGGCCTTGCTCCTTATGGTTTGCTCAGCCCGCTTTTTTTTCTTTTCTTTCCTTTTTTCTTTTTTTAAAAAAATTACTTTTTTATTAATTACAGTTCATTCACTTTGTATCCCAGCTATAGCCCCTCCTTTATCCCCTCCCAATCCTACCTGCTCTCCCTCTTCTTCTCCCATGACCCTCCCCTAGTCCATTGATAGGGAAGGTCCTCCTTTCCTTCCATCTGACCCTAGCCTATCAGGTCTCATCAAGACTGGCTGCATTGTCTTTCTCTGTGGCCTGGTAAGACTGTTTCCCCTCAGAGGGAGGTGATCAAAGAGCCAGCCACTGAGTTGATGTCAGAGACAGTCCCTGTTTTCCTAACTAGGGAACCCTCTTGGACACTGAGCTGCCACAGGCAATATCAGTGCAGGGGTTCTAGGTTATCTCTCTATGCATAGTCCTTGGTTGGAGAAACAGTCCCAGAAATGACCCCTGTGCTCAGATTTTTTTGGTTCTGTTTTCTCTTTGTGGAGCTCCTGTGCCCTCCAGGTCTTTCTATTTCCCTTCTCAGACAATTAGGAATAGTACTTCCTCAAGATCCAGCTATATTACTCCTAGGCATATATCCAAAATATGCTCAAGTACACAATGAGGACATTTGCTCAACCATGTTCATAGCAGCTTTTTTCATAATAGCCAGAATCTGGAAACAACCCAGATGTCCCTCAGCACAGGAACGGATACAGAAATTGTGGTACATTTACACTATGAAATACCATTTAGCAATTAAAAACAATTCAACCTGATTTCCTATAGCACCCAGGACCACCAGTCTTGTAGTAGCACTGCCTACTGGAAGCTGGGAACTCCCAAATAAATCACTAATTATGAAAAAAAAAAAAAAGCACCATAAGATAACCAGAGGCGAATCTGATCGAGGTATTTCTTCAACCGAGGTTTCCTTTCTCAAATGTCTCTAGTTGGCTTTCATCAAGGTGACATAAAACCAGCCAGTGCAGATTATATGAAGTAGTTGATGTGTATTTCTCATGGAGTTCATAAACACCAAATATATTCAAAGAATGTATGTACTTCCTTATAAAAATGAATTTATTTATTTATTGATTGATTATTTACAATTTATCTACATTGTATCCTAGGTATGCCTCCCCCACATTTCCTTCCAGTCCCACCCTTCCTCCTTCTTCTCCCTCTATGTCCCTTTCCTACTTTACTCATAGGGGACCTCCTCCCTTTTTATCTGACCCTAGCCTATCAGGTTTCTTCAGGACTGGCTATATAATCTTTCTCTGTGGCCTGGCAAGGAAGGCTGCACTCCCCAGGAGTGGGTGATCAAAGAGCCAGCCACTGAGTTCACATCAGAGAGAGCTCCTGTACCCCTTACTAGAAAACCCACCTGAAACCTGAACAGCCTTTGGGCTTCATCTGAGCAGGGGATCTAGGTCCCCTCCATGCATGGTCCTTGGTTGGAGTATTTGTCTCTGTAGGCCCCCCTGATCCCAGGTATTGTGGTCCTATTGTTCTCCTTGTAGAGCTCTTGTTCCCTCCAGGTCTTTCTAGTTCCTTCTTCTTCCATAAGGATTCTGGCAATCTGCCCAAAGTTTGGCTACGAGTCTTGATATCCTGCTGGATAGTCTTTCAGAGGCCCCCTGTGGAAGGCTCCTGTTCCCTGTCTTCTTCTACTTCTGATGTCTATCCTGTTTGCCTTTCTGAATGAAGTTTCAGCCTCTTCCCTAGGGTCCTCATTGTTGTTTAGCTTCTTTAGGACTATAGACTTTAGTTTGTTATCCTATATTATATGACTAATATCCACTTATAAGTACGCATATACCGTATGTGTCTTTCTGCTTCTGGGTTACCTTTCTCAGGATGGTATTTTCTAGTTCCATCCATTTGCCCGAAATTTTCATTATTTCCTTTGTAGTATTTTTTTCTCTATTTTTTTTTCATTAACCTTTGAATGATTTTTAAATGGTGTTAAGGGACAAAATTCCATCCCAAATTCACATATACATGTTGTAGGATCCAGTTATCTTTTTTCCTTTTCCTTTCTTTTTGCTTTTGCTCTATAGCTCATTTATGATGTTTTTTTCTTTGAACACTTGCAAGAGATTTTAGATTTGACTCTTTTTAGAAAGGTTACAATAGCTGCAATTAAACAGATGTTAAGATGTCTCTTCAAAGCTGTTGTCACCTTTGAGGGAAAAAGATTCTTGTATGGGATTTTCATTCTGATTTATATTTTCGTGTTCTTTTGTCTTAGGGGGTTATATTTTTTCTTTTATTTTGTTAGAGTATTTCATATTTTAGTGCAGGGTATTTTTGACGTTTAAAGAACAATTTTGGTATGATCTTATTGGAGATTGGTTTTCAATGCCATATTTAAGCCTATGTATTGGTAGAAGATAGTCTATGCAGTTGGCTGGCAAGTGTGATGGACAGAGATATGCTTTGCATATCATGTTGTTGTGTCTTGTTCTCTGTCATATTGAATCAAAAGTATAGCTGCAGAGGTGACTTTTTTCCTCCTCTGTGTTTTAAAATGAAAAAAAAAGTATGAGAAATATCTTGAACATATTTTCACCCAGCCTTGTTTCTTCAATGACTAAGAGGCTCAAGGATTTTTCACATTCTTGCTCATATACATGGACTTCACCTCTCTGGGCAAAGGACACAAGTTTATCTCTAAAGTGTTTTTGAGAGCTATAGTATAATGGCTATCCATTTATGATATGAAAGTATGATACCATATGATAACCATTTTTCTGAACAATGTTTAATATTCAATGTTTTTGACAACATGTTTTCCTAGTTGTGGTTTTATTTCTAGCCATTTTCTCATTTCACCTGAGATGGGATTTTCTTCCCTGCACCTTTTTTCTTTTTGAAAAAAGGAGAAGCCATTGTAGAGCCTTCTACTTCACAATCTTCCAATGTAATCTCTGGATTATGGTTAACTATTTAAATTCAGGTGAGCTAGCTACAACCTGTACTAATAAATGTTTTTGGTAGAAAGAATGCATAAGTTGTTTTCGGTAGGGAGACACAATGCATAAACTTTGACTTCCACACCCCTCCACAAAGGTGTTTGTTTGTTGTTTGTTTTTTACACAAAGCACTACTTATTATGAGCTACTTTTTTCACAAGACATAATCTAGATTTTTTTATTTTTTAATAATTACAATTTATTTACTTTGTATTCCAGCTGTAACCCCCTCCCAATCCCTCCATTTCACCCTCTTCTCCTCCCATGCCCCTCTCCAAGTCCACTGATTGGGAAGATCCTCCTTCCCTTCCATGTAACCCTAGCCTATCAGGTCTCATCAAAACTGGCTGTATTGTCTTCCTCTGTGGCCAGGTAAAGCTGCCATCCCCTCAAGGGGGAGATGATCAAAGAGCCCTCCACTGACTTCATGTCAGAGACAGTCCCTGTTCCCCTTACTAGGGAACCCACTTGGACACTGAGCTGCCATGGACTACATCTGTGCAGGGGTTCTTAGTTATCTCCATGCATGGTCCTTGGTTGGAGTATCAGTCTCAACAAAGGCCTCTGTGCCCACATTTTTGGTCCTGTTGATCTCTTTGCCCTCCACATAAATTAATAGTAATATGTCTGAGAAAGGAAATTAGGAAATTATATATGAAACTATGAAGCACTCAACTTGAAAATTATTTCTTACTCAATTATTAAATGTACTAATAGTTTATATCACTAAAGAAAGTAAATGCAACCTCCCTTTGGAAGATTAGTTTAGAGAAATTAAAATTCTAATAAGCTTTCTCATTGGACAACTTCTATCTACCAGTCTAACTACTGGCCTTCTCCTGGGTCTGTCTTACTCAAATCCTTTGATGAAGAAATGCATTCCTCACTATTATTGTATATATTGCAAATGCCTGCAACTGTATTTACAAGAAACAAAAAACTAATAAACAGCAACAACAACTAAAGCCCTTTCTATGTAATTAGCTTTCTGAATATTAACCTTTCCCTTTGTGCAGGAAATAATCAACAGCCCTGGTTTCTAAGGCTGATACTATTTCATGAGGTATTTGAAAATATAAAAATTAAGATAGTAGTAAATTAGGAAAATTAGAATAAAAGAGCAAATGATCAGAAGCAGTTAGTATAATCTTAAATTGTAATTTATTGAATTATTACTAAATTTATGTTATACTTATCATAGCTAGTAATATTGCTGCTTATACAATATTCTCATGTCTTTATACATAATGTTTTAGACTTAATCTCTTCTTTTCATCATATAAAGTAGATAAAAGAAAGTTATGCCCTCTCTAAAGAAGCGGGATAAAAGGGAGAGTTGTTGATAAAACTTTCATTTGCTCTTTTTGAGGATCTTTGTGTGCTAGAAACCAAGCTCCATCATTCAGGGATAGTTTATAGCCAACCTGAAGATATAGATACAGGTTTATAGGTGTTTTTTTTCCAAGCTGGGATTATGTTTTTCTTTGAAAAAGTGCTTTGGTGACCTAAGGGGTCATTGCTGGGTTTCTGCATGCCAAACTGCCCCCTGAGAGGATTTATAGTTCAGAATCACCCAGGCACTTTACTTAGAGATCTTTCCTCAAGCAGAATGCCACCGTCAAGGGACTTAACAGGGTTTAAATATATCTGTTGTAACAACTGCCAAACCTTATCTTCACATGTGCTGTGAGGAAGCTCATCAAAGTGAGTTTCTAACGCCATTTTGATAGTCATTGCCTAGATCCTAGATCTTGAAATTTTTAACACCTAAGTCTCTACATTTATGTGAAAAAAAAATAACCAGGGTGGAAAGAAACAGCATTTGGAAAGAAAACATGTACAAAGACAGTGTTAGCCTAGAAAATCCAGGCGAAGGCCAGCAAGCACCACTGCAGGATGTGGGGAAAAGCTTCCTGTAGCCTCTGCTGTGACGCCAACTCATTCCCCCTGTCTTATTTAAATAAAGCAAATGTCACTAACAGATTAGGAGTACATCATCTATGCCTAGCTGAATATTGCCATGGCTGCTTTCCCTCACCTTGACAAGCAGGTGGATTAACTGCTTGCTATGATAGGAGAAAAGCACGGTTTTGTTTCTATTACGGGACATAACAATGACAAAAACAAAAATTTCTCATGAACATATTGCATGTCCCATTTTCTCCTTTCGTTCTACATTGATATCTTTTTTCCAACTGTAGCCACATGTGTAGCCACATTATTAGGGAAAGTAGTAACGTGGCTTTGGTTAGTCAACTATCCTGTTTTTAAAAATAAATTATTGTAGTCCAGTCAAATGATTTTACAGGAAAAAAAAATCATTTTTTTAAGGTAAGGACCAGGATCCAAGATTTTGAGTTGTTGATTTCTGGTGAGTTTGCCTGTTTGGTTTATACAGGTTGTATACCTTTTCTTAACTTATATACTGACCTGTGATGTGAATCTGATCTTTCAGCTCAGGTAACTATATTAGTTTCTTTTCTGTTGCTGTGATGAAACACCATGACCTGGGCAACTTAAAGAACAGAAAGGGTTCATTTCAGGTTTATGGTTCCAGAGCGATAAAAGTCCATCACCATCATACTGGGGAAAGAAGCATGACAGCACGTAGGCAGAGTGGCTGGAGCAGCAGATGAGCGCTCATATTTCAAACTATACACCGTAAGCAAAGACAACTAAGAATGGCCTGAATCTTTGGACTCTCATAGCCTGTATCCAGTGTGAATACTTCCTTCTTCAAGCCCACACTTCCTAAGCCTCTTCAAATAACCACCACCTGGGGACCAAGGATCTGAACAGTTGAGACTATGAGTAACATTTTATTCATAACACTATAGTAAACAACAGGTGCAGATTATTTCCTGTGTCTGCTTGCATTTATTCCCATGACCCATCTCTCGCCATCAAAGAGTGTCCTACAAAGACACATAAAATTCTAATCAAAATTAATTAATGGCAAGGACTTAACTAACAGTATAACTAGGCTAAATATAGTCACTCAATTCCAGCCCAAGCATGGCTATAGTAGGTTGATCCACTGCAAGTATGAGGTCATCTTGGCATTTATAACAAGACCCTGTAACAAAGCAAAACAACAACAACAAAACAAACATTAAAAAATAAACAAGAAACTTTGGAAACAAATTGGCTGGTTTCTAGAAGGTCAAAAACAACAAACAAACAAAAAACTCATTAACTTACATGTTCATGAATGTGAGAGACATAGTTGCTCGCTTTATCTCCCTTTTTCCCCCCTGTGGCTAGCCATCAGTGGGATGGTACAAATTAGGAATGTTTCTATATTCCTTGCTGCTATATAATGTAAAGTCTTAACTTTGCTGGTATATGATGTAAGTTAAACAGAGAGTTTCTATTCTTTACTCTTGGGAATTACAATCCAATAATTTTCTCTGAAGAGTCAAGCAATATTCTCCTTCTCAGTTATTTTCTGCTTCAGCTTAAGCAAATGAAATCAAAAGATCGGGTGAACTTTAGATGGTAAGTTCAGAAGGAATGGGTAGAGAATTATATTTGGAAAGAATGAGAGAGTTAATGATGAAGGAAGAAAGAATGCTAGAAGGTAAAAAAAAAAGTAATATTAAAAGCATAAATAATTAGTCATGTGAATTGGTGCACACCTGTAATCCCAGCACTCTGGGAAGCAGAGACAGGTTGATCTCTATGAGTACCAGGCCACTTTGGTCTATAAAGCAAGTCCAGGAAAGCCAAGGCTACACAGAGAAACCCTGTCTTGGAAAACAAAACAAAATAAAACAAAAAAGCCTGAATAATTTAAGTTATACAAATGAGAAATTAAAGCCAAGCACACAATAATTCCTTAAAAATATAAACTAATGTTTGTTAACAATACCATGATTCTAAATAACCAGCTATTAAATAAAAGTTATAAGTGTACAAATTTTTAGCACATAAGAATGAGAATCATTACTTTAATTACCTTAAGAAAAAGCAGTAGGAGACTATAAGAAGAAAACCATAAATCTTTCTTGCCAGTTACTTAGTTCAAGGTTCTATTGAATTTCTCCTGCACCTTTGCAATGAATATATACAAAGGCGTAATTGCAGTTTTGCTACTAACAGCAATATTAGCAACACTGTCTCTAAAAGTCAGAAGGAAAATAATTCCACTTCGAAGAAATATTAAACCATGAAACATGAACAATTCACATTTTAATATTCCTTTTAAAAGGGCTATTATGGTTGAAGAGATGGCCCCAGAAGTAAAGCATTTATTATACAAGTGAGAACCTGAGTTTAAAGTCCCAGAACTGACAGAAAAACTAAAGTAGTGGAGGCATCTTTAATGCTGGTGCAACTTTCTCCAAGGAGGAAGAGAAATCCTTGGAGGCTTGCAGGGCACGTGGCCTCACATCTACAGCACTGGAAAAGAGAAGCCCTGACTCTAACAAAGTGAATGTGAAAGTGACAACAAAGGTTGACCTCTGACCTCCACACCCACAAACCTATACCTAAATGTACCTATACTGTGCATCGGGGGTGGGGGGCGGGGTTGCTCACAGGGGGTTCACTGCAAATACTACAGCTAACGGAGTGTAGATCCATGTGAGGCAAGAAGGAAATATGGTTCAGCAAGAATCAGTAGGCAGTGCTATTTCAAACGTCAAGAGCTGACGTGGAGCAGTTCCTTTTAGACATGTTTAAACACGGCAAAATTTCGGAAAAAGCCCTCCAGATGATGCTAAATCCAGTATGTACAACAAGCTTAAGAATATTCACATTGAAACTTTTTTCAAAGTGTATATAACTTCTTCCATAAAGATGTTTTCCATTGACAGGGAAAGAATCCCCAAGATAAGGGTTTAGGGAGAATGACCGAAATAAACATAGCAGCGTGGCAAAGCAAAGTGAGACTTGGCCCTATGGATAGCACGGAGATCACATAGGTTATTGTAAATTGCATATGACGTCTCTCATCAGGATGGGTTTTACTGACTGAAAAAAAAAAATACTGAAGATAAAGGTCTAGGGAGGAAGAGTGTTCCTTAATCATAAGAGTCTGGGAGAGTCAGGTGTGGCCTTACAGCAGAGGTGTGGACTTAGAGTAGAGCTCACCAGGCTACTAACAACATCCACACCCAAACTTGTGGGTGGAAAACAGGTGTACATCTCTTCAATGAAGAGAAACCCCTGCATTCTTGGTCACCCTAGTGCATCTGTGAGTACAAGGACCTCATGCCCTCTGCAATGCTGTAAATGCCCAACATATACATCTTAAACATAAAGTATGAATAAAGAAAAAATGAAAATGTTTTTACTAACAGTACTTTAGTCTCAGAGTGAAAAGATTATAGTTATAAGACGGTGTTATTTTGTATTGTTTGAGAACCATTTATAATGTTTCATTTGTGGGTTTAGAGTATTTCTCAGACCCATAATATTTTTCCATGGAATCTTATATAATGCCACTAAATCATTTTTAGACATTTAAGTACAATATATTATATCATAACTTCTAAACCAGTACAACAAAGAAACATTCAGACTGAAGATAAAAATTATATAGCCAGCATTTTGGTTTCATTTGCCAAAATTTTGCTCATCTTGTAAGTTAATATTTTATGTCATCACTCCTTTTCTAAATGTATTAAACTGAGGAACATTGCTTATTTGCAAATAGTAGTCTTTTTGAGATTGCATTAGTATTCTATAGGTTTTCCATTGATTTTGGAACATTGACAGTTCAAAGATATTCTTGACTTTTGAAGTATCTCCCCTGTTAAAGAAAAGGCCATATCTGAATTTTGTTTGTAGAGAGAGGGAAAGGCACAGAAGGCTTCTCTGCCAGCTCGGTTATTGAGAAATACATAAGTTAAGTGCTAAAGCTTAGCCATGACTGAACTGTTTGAGTTGTTTCTCCAGATTTTGCAAAAGCTTAATATTTGCTTTGATCTCAGGTGAGAGCTGATCTTGAATCATACAGAAGGGCTGCAAGAAAAATTCAACGTCCTTGAACTAAATTGTCACCAGTGGAAATGAATCATAACTTTTAATACCTTTAAAGATGCTCTGTAGGAAATTTACAGGAAAAGCCACATAAAAGTCTATCTTCCAACTTACACACTTAAACTTACAATTTCAAAGTTCACTGACATTCTTCTCTTTTATCTATAGTACAGGAAAACCCTGTGATGACTAAATGACCTAGTCATGTATCTTGATCAAAAGATATGCATTAGTGTTCAACACCTGAAATACCCAGAGCACACTTGATAATCATCTTTAATTAAGGTTAGCTACTGAACACTGGGACATTAGCTCTTTGATGTACATTTCCTTCTAGTTCCTAAAGAAAACATAATTAGTTGCTTTTAAAACATAAATAATACTGAAAATTAAAAATGAAAACATAAACCCTTTTTTCTGACACCACTATTTTTTAATTTTTAAAATTTATTTATTTTTTGTTAATTACAGTTTATTGACTTAGTATCCCAGCTGTAACCTCTCCCTCATTCCCTCCAATCCCACCCTCCCTCCATATGGAGAAGACAGGAGCTCCACAAGGAAAGAAAAAAAAAATCTGGGCCCAGTGGTCTTTTCTGAGATTGATACTCCAAAACAAGGACCATTCATGGAGATAACCTAGAACCCCTGATGCCAATATTTTAACACTAGCTGAATACCATCTTTGCAGTTCTCATCACTACAAATCTAGCCATGTCTTCAAAGCCACAGTAAGACCTTTGCACATTTAGACAGGTAAATAGATGCGTAAGTATATAGGGTTGATTGATTTTGAGGAAATCATAATATATACGTTATTTCAGAAAATATGTGCACACTTCAGTTTCACTTGAATTATTCAAAAGACAACAAAACTGCTACATTTAAGGAGAAAAATGAGAGGGACAAGTAGGGAAGATAGGTAGGTAACACGAATAGAGCCAAGAAATCAAAAGAATATGGACGAAAAAAAAAAAAGGAAAGTCAGTATAAGAATATTTTATAAGAGTCTGTTTTCCAGCTGCCTAATTAAATTTTAACCCTGTTTACTCTAATTTTTATACATAACTGCTTCTCTTCATATGAACAATATTGGGCATTATTTTTAAGTAGTCCCCTGTGGAACTGAATTTAGGATGCTTCATCCTTCCTTCCACAGTAAAACCCTAGGTCTCTGAATATTTACTCATTTATCTTTTAACTTGTTGTATTTCATAATTAGTTAAGCATTTTTTTCCTGAAAGAGAGACATTGTATTTCTCTGAATTGTTATTTTTGAGAAAATGTATCTGTTATAATTAAAGGTAAATAGTGTATCTATTTGGGATATTTATAGATTTTTGGGTCATTTCCCTGTGAGAAGATAGTTTCATTCCTTCTTCCTTTCAGTACTGGATATTATTGTTGTGTTTTGTGTTTCAGAGGATCTTCTGGGTCCTGACATTCAGTAGCTTGTATAGGCAACATGAATGCTGACCATTAAATAACAGATTGGCATGAAACATGGTATGTCCGTTGAGGTTTAGATTAATTTTTTTTTTATTTGGAACGATTGCAGGTTTAAAATACATTTCTTGCACTTGTAGAGTCTCTAATTTTTGGAGACAATTTATATCTTTGGTGTATTCGATTTCTCTCATTTTCAAACTTATTTGCTTGTTTGTAATGCTTTTAATCCTTTTATTGAAAAATAAAACTATAGCTCACTATATAAACCACAGTATTGTCCTCCATATCACTTATTTGACTTTCAATCAAGTCAGTCTTGTTTCTAATATCTCTAGTTATGCACTGCTACATAAAAAAAAGGATTGGATTTTCAATATGAGAACATATTGACAATCATTCATTAACTTTACATATTTGTTTCACATTGTAGTTGAGTTTGTTTTTTTATTTATTTTTTAATTTTTTATTAATTACAGTTTATTCACTTTGTATCCCCCCATAAGCCCGTCCCTCTTCCCCTCCTGGTCTCACCCTTCCTCCCTCTTCTTCACGCATGCCCCTCCCCAAGTCCACTGATAGGGGAGGTCCTCCTCTCCTTCCTTCTGATCTTAGTCTATCAGATCACATCAGGAGTGGCTGCATTGTCCTCTTCTGTAGCCTGGTAAGGCTGCTCTCCCCTCAGGGGGAAGAGATCAAAGAGCAGGCCAATCAGATTATGTCAGAGACAGTCCCTCTTCCCATTACTATGGAACCCACTTGGACACTACACTGCATGGGCTACATCTGTAAAGGGGTTCTAGGTTATCTCCATGCATGGTTCTTGGTTGGAGTATGAGTCTCTGGGAAGACCCCTGTGTTCAAATTTTCTGGTATATAATTCATATGATTACTACATTATTTTTACTATAAATACTTGTGAAAAATTCTTTTGTTGAGCCATGCTTTATTTTTCTTCTGTTGGAATCTTGGCTTTCCTTTCTGTTTTTTGTTTGTTTGTTTTTGTATTTGTTTTCAGTACACTGAGGAGCTATATGGATCATTTCTGTCTGCTCTAGAAAAATATTAGTGGCATTGAGCATTTCTTTAATTGTGTTTGATGCTAAGACTTGTAATCTAACTTTGGGCAGAGTGCAGTGAATCTTATGGAAGAACGGGGAGACAGAAAGACCCAGAGGAGACAGGCGCTCCACAAGGAGACTAACAGAGCCAAAAAATCTGGGCCCAAGGGGACCAGAAAAGACCTATACTCCAACCAAGGACCTTGCTTGGACAGGGCCTTGACTCCTTGCCCAGATGTAGTCCATGGCAGCTCAGTGTCCAAGTGGGTTTCCTAGTAAGAGGAGCAGGGGCTCTGTATGACATGAACCCAAGGCAGGATCTCTGATCCCTTACCCCTGCAGGGGAACAGCTTTGGCAGGCCACAGGGGAAGGCAACTCAGCTGGTCCTGATGAGACCTGATAGGCTAGGGTCAGATAAAAGAGGAGGAGGACCTCCTTTATCAGTGGACTGGGGAAGGGCAAGGAAGGAGATGTGGGAGGGAGGGTAGGACTTGGAGGTGACAAGGGAAGGAGCTACATCTGGGATATAAAGTGAATAAATTCTAATAAATAATAAATTTTAAAAATATCAGTGGCATGTTGGCTTTCATTTTGCGTATCTCAGACTAGTTGTCTTTCAAAGCTATGATCTGAATGTGCTCTGTCTCTGTGTATCCATTTTATTTGTCTCTTGAGTTGTGTTTCTTACTGGTTTTATTTTTATTTTTGGACTGTTGTATTCATTGATCTTATATGTATACTGTTGAAAAATATTTTTTTACGGCTTAAATTCTTTATGCTCATTTTATTTGGTGAAGAAAATTCTGATATTAGGAACTTTTTTTGCCACATTAACCCAAAAGATTCTGTGTTGATGTTTTAGGTTCTGTGTACACATTTTAAAATGATTCCCCACAGAAAACACTTACGTTTTAATGATTATCAGGTTTCTGAGAAAGTTATTCTGGCTGATACATGGCATCAATTTTTTTTTAATTTTTAAAAATTCTCTCATGGTTAAGAAAAGTGGTAAAGACCTGTAACCATACCACTCAAAATGCTGAATGATAATGATTCAGTAACAACCTGGCCTACAGAATGGCCTCAGTCAAAACTAAAAGCTTCTATCATTAATAACAGAAATATGTTGTGTTGCGTTAGCATGAACTTTAAATAGATGTCTGAATTATTCCTCTTTACTTCATGGAGTTAAAATATTTTCGAAAACTTTAATTTTTGATCTCACAGATGCAGTTATCCTTTTTCTACGATTGTCCATTAACAAAACTTAGAGTTGTTTTCTTCCGTTTTATGATTACACACGTACTCTCTCTTGATTATCTGTGTCAACACTGGTCAACCTATCTTATTGCTCTGGGTTTTAAACCCTCGCACTTTAATATGATTGGTAATTTACCATATTCGTAAAAGCTAACAATTTTTATTTCCTCTTAGAGATTAAAAATGATATATTATATACTCTGCATTAAGAATGTATCTTAATTGTGAATACTCAGATTTACCTATTTAGTGATAGCCTTGAAGACTGTGTAAAGACCATGTTTGTTATTTTAGTCTTTTATTCTTATAAATACTCAAGGATTTTTTAAGAGGTGGGAAATAAGTATATAATATAATGTTGACTACATAAAGAAAAATGAAACATTGTAATAGATATTTATTAAAGTACTCAAATTTTATCATAAAAGGAAAATCTTTCCTGTAGGTACACAATAACATGTCTATCATTCAAGATATAAAGACAGAAACTTCAGTTATTGTAAAATACTCACAGAGACCACATATGTTTGCATTCCTATGAGGTAAATAAGTAAATTTTGATTCCATTATACCTTTTGATACAAAAAGTTTAAATATTTTATGATGTAATCAACTCGGTAAAAACCTATGTGAACATCTCCCATTGTTTATAAAGTTATCAGCATATTTTCCTCCTTTAATCAAAACTTATAGCCTTCAATGCTACACACAGTACAGCACAGGTTGTCAAAGATGAAGTCATAATCTTACTGGAAGTGAATTAATGCTGTGTTTTCATCATCTTAAGTTTGTGAGAATTTTGTCTGAAGTAGAGAATGTTGTCCCTGAGTATAAAATAATGAGTTACTTCTTCAGACACTGTGAACCTTGCTACCTCTGTGATTGGAATGTTAAATAGCAAGCCATGTGCACTTCTCAAAAGCCAAAGTCTTTAGTGACCAAGCCTGATGTTTCTCCCCATACATGAAACAATGTCCACAATTAATTGTGTGCATTCAGGAATCTGGACATTTCCTCCACGGAATCTTACTTATTAATGTTGATAGTATAGTTTTATCTACAGGCAAAGTTTTAATCTTTCATTTAATCATGATAGGTCAAAGCAGAATAAATTATGATTTATATTTTTATAATAACATGACAAAGAAAAGAATATTTTGGAGAAAAAGCAATTAACATATGCCATAATTGAATGTGAATTTCATAACCTGCATTGTCTCTAAGAGATTTTAAAGCCTGATAGTTAATAACCATGAGTTTGAAATAAATGAATGCTCTCATTCATTTTTTTTTTTTTTGGCAAAGCCTTTAATATTTTTTCATTCTGTGCTGCTTCTTATCTTCTGAAGTGAAACTGAAACAGTTTTCATTAGAGGAAATAATAAAAATGTTATTAAACAGAGTAACCACGAGCAATGGGAAAATGGGCTGAAGGCATAAAGATATTTTGGTTCTTGGTTTATTTTCTGCATGTGTGTGTGTGTGCATGTGTGTGAGAGAGAGAGAGCATGTGCTCACATGCACATGTAGGAGGGGAAGTACATCTCAGGCTGGCCTAGACCTTACTAAGCCAGGGGTAAACGTGGCCATCAGACCATCTTTCCTATCCTAAGTACTGGGATTGTAGTAGTTGCTATTACACCCAGCTTAGTCAGTGTTGGAGACCAAACCCTGGGCTTTATGCGCAAGGGGCATGTACTGTTCTAACTGAGCTACATCTCAACCCAAACTTTTTAATGATTTTTTTAGTATTGTGATTTTAAGCAGCAGTCATAAAGAACACCCTTAATCACATCTGTTTGGTTGAATGGTACAATTAGTATCTGCTCAGCTATTAGTTAACTCGAACTCTATTTTAGTCATGGTTAAGAGTTATGAGTAAATCTTTTTAGAAAGCCTGCCTAAAATTTTGCAATAATGATTAAAATCACTGAGAATGTTTTTTTATAATGCTTATTGAAATTTAAGTAAAGGTAAACACAATAACAAAAATGAACACTATTATTTTACTCTTACCTCCTAGTATCAAGGAGCAAAGCATTGATTTCCCCAACCATGTATATGTAAAAGGAAATTTATTTTTTATACCCACTCATGTGTAGATCTTTCATTTTGTGAATTCTGACCCACCTACCATGTCTGCTATCTCTACACTCATTCTAAGTTTTGACATAATTTTTTTTCAATCCCTGTGTATACAGGTTTGTTTCTATGTGTTGCTAAGTCTTTGAAGTTCTCTGGTCAGAGCTGATAATTTCCCAGAACTGTCTCCTCTGTTTTTTTTTTTTTTTTTTTTTTTTTTTCATCTTTTCCAGTTGAAGAAGTCAGCATCTGGAGCAGGTACTGATCATGTAAGGAGCTTTCCTTATTTTATTAAGGAAAGAGATGGCTCAAGAGAAATTGTTTCTATGTTAACACTTGATGCCTGTCAAGTTTGAAATGTCAACTTTTACCCACTGCACGTCTCACTTCCAGTTCCGTTCTCTTCGGCATCGATACTGGGATACATCATTCTCCCTACAGTATTAACCACGTACCTTTGTGAGGTGATACCTCACTTTCTTCTTTTAACATCTTTTTTTTCCCCGTTTGCAAATTATTTTTTTATTTTTTTATTAATTACACTTTATTCATTTTGTATTCCCCCCACAAGCCCCTCCCTCCGCCGCTCCCGATCCTACCCTCCCTCCCCTTTCTGCATGCATGCCCCTCCCCAAGTCCACTGATAGGGGAGGTTCTCCTCTTCCTTCTGATCTTAGTCTATCAGTTCTCATCAAAAGTGGCTGCATTGTCCTCTTCTGTGGCCTGGTAAGGCTGCTCCCCGCTCAGGGGGAGGTGATCATAGAGCAGGCCAATCAGATTATGTCAGAGGCAGTCCCTCTTCCCATTACTAGGTAACCCACTTGGACACTGACCTGTCATGGGCTATCTCAGTCTTCCCTAGCTTTCTCTTCATCTCTGTCTGGCAGGATATTCTGTGCAGTATCTGTGATCTGGTTATTAGTGCTCCTGCAGGGCCTCATCCCAGAAACTCACTTCCTATACTTTTATATTCAGTTTCCTGTCCATACTTGGCACTGCCTAAAGAGTTAGACCCCAGAAACTCATTTCCTATATTTTTACATTCAGCTTCTTGCCCATACTTGCCCCTACCTACAGATTTAGACCCAAGAAGGACAATTGTTTAGAACTGAAATGGATCCCAAGATTATTCAAACACAAAAGTGTTTCCTTAATGGCCAAGGTCTATCTTCCTCCTCTTCTTTCTTTTCTTTTTCTCCTCCTCCTTTTTGTTTCCTCTTCTTCGTCTTTCTTCTTGATTTAACGTGGGATTCATTTAGTATTTCTTTTGTGAATGCTAAGTTTTTCTGCCTGCTTTTAGAATATATACTCTAAATACATTTCTCTATCTCCACAAGTTTAGTAATTGTGCACCAGGCTTTTGAAAATCAATAAAAACACATTTAAATACATGTAAATAACAAATAAAACCTCAAAATAATAATTCTACTACCAATAAGCTTTCCAGAATGAGTTCTATTATGCATTAAATTAGTTTCTACACGTTAGAGAGAAAAATTTAAAGGAAAAAAGGATGTAAGGTCCTCTTTTGTGAAGCTTGCTTCATAGAAATATATTTATTGGGTTATCCAGACTACATTTTCTCACTTAATTATTGTGGTGGTTGGACTGAGAATAGGCTCATATGTTTCAATGCTTTCTCTCCAGTTGGTAGAACTATTTGGGAAAGTTTAGGGGCTGTGGCCTTGTAGGAAGTATGGCCTTTGTTTGGGAAGATTGTCACATTAGGAAGAGGAGTTGAGGTTTTAAAAACCCATGTCATTCTCAAATGCAGTTCTCTTTGCCTCGCTTCCTCCTTTCTTTCCTTCCTACTCCACCTACTCTGTGGTTCCCTCAGCTACTGTCTCAACACCTTTCTGCCTGTTGCCATGTTCTGTGCTGTGACCATCATGGACTCACTCTCTGACATTGCAAGGTCCAATAAAACCATTCCTCTCTAAGTTGCCCTGGACATGTCCTATCATGGAAATAGAAACAAAGCTAAGATAATTATGTTGCTCTCTACCTGTTTATAGTTAAGTCTATATGTAGGTTCAGTTAAATCCATCACGTATGTGGAGTCTTAGCAACTGCATCTTTGGTAGTCTTCATTTTGTATTTTTCTAAGGTAAAACAGTAGAGCTTAGCATTTTCAGGTGAGGCCATAATGGCTACTGAGGATCTAACAGAGGACTTGATTTGGGACAATGAGATAGAAGCAAGGTGTGCCATTTTCAATGGGAAGCCCTCGAGGAAGCACTGTGTCTTACAAAGAACTGTGCTGAGAAATACGTGGAGTGGATGATGATCATATCCTAGGGACAATGTAATAACGATAACAGAGCCGTTGAAATGGGGACAAAACCAGTAGCTTCTCTTTATCTATACTCATTGTTATTGTTGTTCTACGTTACCTGTCTTCTAATTGACCAGATTCGGTATAAGTAAATGTAGTTAATGATGTGAAACAGCATCCTCTCTGCTCAGGATAGTAACAATACTCTGAAACCCAGCTACTCAAGCCCTGAAATTCATCATTAGAGTTTTCCAATGGGAGGTGTTTGTCATTAAATTAACTTAAATGACATTATAAATAAATCAGCAGTACCTAATTATAGCTGATCTTTTTCACAGTCTTTCTGCAAAACTTAAGTAATTTTAGTTTTTTGTTGTTGTTGTTATTGTTTGACCTGAAAAAATGATAGACTGATCTTCCTTCTATCTGTACTTTCCATTCTTCTACTCCCTCTCTATGGATGCATTCAAAAATAATATTAAGTAATACTTTAAAGAGACAAATTCTTATTGGCTTATAGTATGAACAAAGTTTGTGAAAGAATTTTGAGTTTGTTATAGGGTTAAATGTAAGTGGCCACTTCTCTTTAAGCTTTTGCTCATTGTAACCCCACTAAAACTTGTTTAATTTCAATATACACAGTTATCTGTAATTTTGATTGCAGAATGTCTAATTTGGCAAAAATTTTAATTTAAATTCTCATTCTCTCTTATTTTCTGAGCACACACTCGGCAGTGGCAGAGGCAGCTCTAAATGGAAGGATCTCACTTTGGCATTCATGTTTCTAGACAGAGAAGAAATGTCTTGTGGGTTACCTACTGAAGTTCAAAGGGCACTGCAGGATATTTCTCCTCTTCCTTCTAACAGTAGAGGCACAATAACTTCCTGGTACATGGTTTTATAGACATCTTGAACACTCAGCACCAGAGAAGTGATCGTACTGTCATGTTAAGATGCTTCTTCTGTTAAGCAGCTCAAGATCTCCATTCTCAATTTCAGCATGGTCATGGAGGCTCATATGTTTTCCTGGAAGTAAGGCTTGGTATGTGAGTGACCAGTTCTGCTCCACTCTGCCTCTCTTCTGTCCTCTCTCTTCTCAATTATATTTTTTTGTTCAAGGAATCGTGGGTCAATTAGCAAATTAGCTAAATAGATATCCTACCAGCCAGAAGAGTGAGAATTTCTCTACTAGTTTCCAGCATGGCAAAGTGTGACAGAACATGTTCATAATGCATCATAATTGTATGGTATCTCTGGTTTCACTCATGTTTTACAAAGTAGGGATAAGAACACCTCTCTCATCTTTTGACTCTTGGAACCTGCTGCAGATGCACCTCACTTTATAAGGCGCTTTCCTTGAATATTCTCTGTGTCAGGGTCCCAATGAGCTTTGTGTTACCGTCAGTGAGGTATCGACAGCGGAGAATCAATCACATTCTTTCTTAACACGATATTATTCTTAAATCAAACACACAATATTGGTATAAGCAGTTATATATTAGTTTTGTAAGAGACATTAAAATATACACGTTTATTTTCCCTTGTTCCTGAAGCAAATATTTTTACTGAGTCTAAAATGCTATTTATAGGAAAATCTAGTTTGGGGAATTGTTATAACCTTGATTAAGTATTATCTTTCCCTGAGATGTTTTGAATAAATATTATGATACATATTTGTACAATATTTCTGTGTTGATATATGTAAAATGTGTGCTGATAAGATGATAAGTACCATAGTGCGGGCTCCTGGGAAGGGCGTTAACCCTGAAACATTCTATATTCTTAATACAATTCTAAACATAAACTGCAGATAGTACTGGGTGTTTCTGTGTGCATGTGTGTGCACCTCCGTGTGTTTTAGCATCACATCAGCATTCATCTGTAAAAATTTTCTGCTTTGGTTTTATTGATACCATCTCAAATGAAAATAATTCTAATCTAGTAGATCCCAATAAACTAATGTATTTGATTTCTTTTTTTTTCTTTTTTTAATTTTAATTTTTTTTACAGTTTGTTAACTTTGTATCCCTGCTGTACCCCACTCTTTCCATCCCAATCCCACCCTCCCACCCTCATCTCCTCCCTGCCCCTTTCCAAATCCACTGATAAGGGAGAACCTCCTCCCCTTACATCTGATACTGGTTTATCAGTTGTCTTTAAGACTGGCTGCAAAGTCCTCCTCTGTGGCCTAGCAAAGCTGCCTCTCCCCGGGGGTGGGGGGAGGGTCAAAGAGCCCACCATCGAGTTCATGTCAGAAAGAGTCCCTGTTCCCCTTATTAGGGTACCCACTTGGAATACTGCGATACCAAAGGCTACATCTGAGCAGGGGCTCTAGGTTGCATCCATACATGGTCCTTGTTGGAGAAACAGTCTCATAAAAGACCCTTGTGCTGAGGCTAATTTCTAATAGTTCAATTTCTATTAAATGCCTTGTACTGTTTAGCAAATAATTGATAAATTTGCCATAGGTCTTACAGTTTGAAGAAGCCTGAAAAGAACATGAGTATGTAGCAAGAAACTGTCATTTTCCATCATTTCAAGATGGCTTCAAATATAAGATGTTGCAACTTGCAATATCACAAAAAAAATTTAGTAAAATAAAAATAAAAGCTACTTGAAATACAGAAGCAATCCAAACATATTGGTATTCTGCTTCTATCTAAAGATAGATATCTTATTTCTGCCATATGGGTTAATATTTTTACACTTATAAACCTTGTGCAGGTGGAATTATCCAGTGACCTCTAGTTTCTAACTTCTTTTATTACCTGTAGGTTTGTGATGCTTAAATGTTATTTTTCTCTAGTTGTCAACACTCATATTTGTTGATCATTCATATTTACTATCAGTTATAAAATTCTAATTTATTCATCTACTACAGTGGGGTTACATATTCTGATAGCCGTGGGCATTTTCTTTGTGGTTTTGTTTATTTACATTTAATATTAATGGTTTGCTTTCAAAGATTCTCCTCCTCCCCAGTCTGCTGGAAGGTGAAGTATATCTGAAGGAAATAACCACAGATGCTTGCATTTTAATCCTTGCACATTTAACCTTGAAATTCCCAAATCCATGCATCTTTTGCTTGATAAACATATGATAAAAATAAAATTTGTAATCCTATCAGAAATATAAATACTCTTTAGTTGAGGTACAAACTTCTTTAATATTTATAACTTTTAATTTTTAAAAATTTGTAATTTAATACTTATAATCATTTGTGATTATGAAACTCTAGTTATGATTACTTGGAGATTTTCTGAAGTGGGAAATTTAAGGAATATAATTATTTTGCATATACAAAATGAATGTTTCAAATTTATACTGATAATTATTTTTTCTTGGTACTTATATCTGCTGTACTAGAAAATCTAGGAATTAAAAAAGGTAAGAGAGGTGGATAACAGCTAAAGCATTTAGGAAGCAAAAATGTAAAGTTGGCAGTAAAACCTCAAAATAAGATTTGTATATCCAAATCAATTTGATCATTTTATTCATAAATCTATGTAAGAGCAGACTAGAGCATTATAAAGACAGAGAAAATAGGGATGACTCCATTTATTTAGAGTTGTAGATGCATTCCTATATAAAAATCATAAACCGTTATTTCCTATTTTTATGTAAGTGATATATATATATGTTTATATATGTAAACATATATATAAACATAGCTTCAAATAAAAGGGAAAATTATTTTGCTGTGAAAGAGAAATTTATCTTCCTTCATATATTTAGCTCTATAATTTTCACTGCATTTCCTGTGTCAGAAGTCAATTGCATCGTTTTCTCCCATTTGGAATGATAGTTAAATATTCTGCCACAAACTCACTGGCTCTGGACAAAACCTAAAAACCTGTCTGGTGACAGTCATCAACTGATGTTCTACTGTCAGAATTCAAGCACAGTTATTTTGGCACATTTAGAAAAAAAAAATAGAAATAACAGGTAAGATTCTTGATTCTATGCTTGTCTTGAGAGTCCATGATGGTCTTGAACCTGATACTCCTCTAACCATCTGTTGAGACTGAGCTAACCAGTGGCTGCAAAGGAGAGCATTTTTCTTCTAGCTTACTTACTTTCAAACTGTATGCTGCACTCACTTAACTTCTATAACATCGAAAAAGCCTTTGCATTTTCATCCCTAATTGAGTCCATCTTTTACAACTGAAAAACCATGTGAAGAGGCACGTATCTGGGATCCCAGAACTTGTGAGGTAAAAGCAGGAGGATCAGATGTTCACTGTCATAATCAGCTATATATCCAGTTCTAGCCCAGCGAGTTCTGCATGAGACCCTATGTCAAAAAGCTGAAGAGTTGGGGGCAAGATGGCAGCGCCGGGAGGACTCTCATTCTGAGGAGCAGCACAGCAGGATTGGCACAGTGACCAGCAATCAGAACTCGCGGCCATAAAACACAAGTGGTTGTGTTTCTCAGGTGAGAGGATACCCCACGGTGGGGGATTCGATCAGCTTTAACTCACCCGGCAAAACCGCGGAAGAGATCCCCTTTCCGCCAGGCGCTTGGTCGCCAGCCCAGAGCTACCCGCCAGCGCGATCTGGTCACGGTCCCAGACTGAACTCTGGGCCCACAACACCATAGACTGGATCTCCCAGTCGAGAGATAACCCCACGGAGCAGGAAACAATTGGGACCGACCCCAGGTTACCCAGACATCCCCTGGAAAAGACTCGGGTTCCGCGGGTGCCCCAGGAGCCAGCCCGGACCCAGAGCCGGGAGGGACAAAGGCGCCTGCCTGCACAGAGCCCTGCCTGCGCGCGTGATTCGCCGCCTCAGATAGAACTGTGGGCACCAGGGCACCAGGGCAACAGACTGCGTGTCTCTGGCAGGAGGAAACCCCCAGCGGAGGGGGTCAGCAGCTCTAACGCTTAGGACACCCAGCACCAAAACACTTCCTGGACTCACGCAGACTCTAGTGCTGGCAGAAGCGCTGTGCTCTGCCGCCATTGGTGCGTTCCCCTGGGGCACTGGGACACACAGCTGCATCCTCGGACCTGCAGGAGTTGAAGAGCCATTACAGCAGCCCTCAGATACTGTACCAGGGATCGGCCAGTTGTCCCTGGCTGGACTGCCAAAACTGTAGGAATCCCTGATCCTTCAGGGGGGCTGCACCCACAGCGTCTGGACCAGAGCAGTGCCTGTAGCCGCCATCCCAGACAGAGACACACAGCTTCTGGTCCAGAGTGAGGCACCCAGCCTCCAGACCAGAACAGTGCCCCCAGGCGCCAAATCAACCTAGGTGCACATTCTCCAGGTCCAGAGCAGAGCAATCAGCCTTTGGCCCAGAGACTTGCTGAGTGCACCTCCCACTTTCTCAGACAGAACTGTGCGCCCCAGGATAACAGACTGAGTTTCCCTGTTGGGAGAAAACCCCATAGCTAGGGAATCAGCAGTTTCTTCAAGAGGACTGTACATGGAAATTTAGTGAGCAGCAGCACACTAAATTTATAACAAGAAACCCAGCAGTGGGGCAGCTGTCTTGAGAAATTTTATGGGTAAGAGGAGATCCCCCCCTGCCTAACATAGACCACAGCTACTACTCAGGGCTATAAACCTGAGGTGAGCAGTGGCATCTCCGGAGAAACACTGGCCATACAGTGACCATAACCAAAAATCAGAGAAGGACTCCTTCAGGAAAAATCATCTTCCGGCCAAGGGGATACTCCCTACCTCAGGACTCCAGGAAGCACAGAAACTAACAGCCAAAACCTAAATCAGCCCAATGGGTAGAGGTCAGCGTAAAGGCTCAACCAACAAAAGACAGAGCAATATGGCATCTCCAGAACCCAGCCATCCAGGGGCGAACAGCCCTGAACAATGCAGCATAATAGAAAATCAAGAAGAGGACCTTACATCTATGTTGATGAAGAGGATAATAGAGGAGACAAATAAAATACGTAAAGAATTAGAGGAAGATAAAACCAAACAGATCATGGCTATCCGTAAAGAAATGGAGGAAGATAAAGACAAGCAAATTAGGGCCATCCGTGAAGAAATACGGGAAGATGCAGCCAAACAGCTTGTGGCCTTCAGAGAAGAAATAATTAAATCACTGAAAGAAATCAAAGAGACAGAGTTGAAGGAACTAAAAGAAAAAGAGGAAAATACAAGCAGACAGGTGAAGGAAGTAAACAAAACAACTCAAGACCTGAAGATAGAACTAGAAAAATTAAAGAAAACACAAATGGAGGAAATAATGGAGAGGAAGAATTTAGGGAAGAAAACAGGAACTACAGAGGTAAGCATAACCAACAGAATACAAGAAATGGAAGAAAGAATCTCAGGTGTAGAAGATACAATGGAAGAAATCGATGTATCTGTCAAAGAAAATGTGAAATCCAAAAAATTCCTGACACAGACCGTCCAAGAAATCCAAGACAATATGAAAAGACAAAATTTGAGAATAATAGGAATAGAGGAAAAAGAAGACTCCCTTCTCCAAGGCCCAGAAAATATATTCAACAAAATCATTGAAGAAAATTTCCCCAAGTTAAAGGAGAAGCCAATAAGGATACATGAGGCCTACAGAACACCCAACAAATTTGACCAGAAAAGAAAATCCTCCCGCCACATAATAATCAAAACAGGAAGTATACAGAACAAAGAAAAAATACTAAAAGCTGCAAGGGAAAAAGGCCAAGTAACATATAATGGCAAACCCATTAGAATCACACCTGACTTTTCAACAGAAACTATGAAAGCCAGAAGGGCCTAGACAGATATCATGCAGACCCTAAGAGAACACAGATGTCAACCCAGGCTACTATACCCTGCAAAACTCTCAGTCCTCATAGACGGAGAAAACAAGATATTCAATGACAAAAACAAATTTCAACAATACCTACACACAAATCCAGCATTACAGAAGACACTGGAAGGGAAAATACACCCCAAGAAAATTAGCTTCTGTCAAGAAAACACAGGAAATAATTAACCTTACTACAGCAAAACAAAAAGCAACCAAGCACACAAACTTATGAACACAGCCAACATCAAAATCAAAGGATCTAACAGCCACTGGTCATTAATCTCTCTCAACATCAATGGACTCAACTCTCCAGTAAAAAGACACAGATTAACAGAATGGATACGTAAACAAAACCCAGCAATCTGTTGCATACAAGAAACACACCTAAGACACAAAGATAGACATTACCTGAGGGTAAAAGGTTGGAAGATGACTTTCCAAGCAAATGGACCCAAGAAACAAGCAGGAGTAGCCATTCTAATATCCGATAAAATAGACTTTCAACCAAAAATAATAAAAAGAGATGAGGAAGGACACTTCATACTCATCAAGGGAAAATTCCACCAGGAAGACATCACAATCCTGAACATCTATGCCCCAAATACAAGAGCACCCACATTTGTAAAAGAAACATTGATAAAATTTAAACCACATATAGATCCCCACACATTAATAGTGGGAGACTTCAACACCCCACTCTCAACAAAGGACAGGTCAACAAAACAGAAATTAAACAAAGAAACAATATCTCTGACAGAGGTCATGAATCAAATGGACCTCACAGACATCTACAGAACTTTACACCCAAACACAAAAGAATTTACCTTCTTCTCAGCACCTCATGGAACCTTCTCCAAAATAGACCATATAGTTGGTCACAAAGCAAGCCTCAACAGATACAAGAAGACTGAAATAATCCCTTGTATCCTGTCTGATCACCATGGAATAAAGCTGGACTTCAACAACAACAGAAATAGCAAAAAGCCTACACACTCATGGAAACTGAACAACTTGTTACTAAATGACAGCTGGGTCAGGGAAGAAATAAAGAAAGAAATTAAAGCCTTTCTAGAACTCAATGAAAATGAAGACACAACATACCCTAACTTGTGGGACACAATGAAAGCAGTGCTAAGAGGAAAGTTCATAGCACTAAGTGCCTTCAAGAAGAAATTCGAGACAGCTCATTCAAGCAACTTAATGGCCCACTTAAAAACCCTAGAAAAAGAAGAAGCAGACACACCAAAAAGGAGTAGACGGCTGGAAATAATCAAACTCAGGGCTGAAATCAATCAATTAGAAACAAATAAAACAATTCAAAGAATCAATGAAACCAAGAGCTGGTTCTTTGAGAAAATCAACAAGATAGACAAACCCTTAGCCAAGCTAACTAAAAGGCAGAGAGACACCACCCAAATCAACAAAATCAGAAATGAAAAGGGGGACATAACTACAGACACTGAGGAAATCCAAACAATCATTAGGACTTACTTCAAAAGTCTATATGCCACAAAATTTGAAAATCTAAATGAAATGGACAATTTTCTTGATCGATTTGACTCACCAAAGCTGAATCAGGACCAGGTAAATCAACTAAATAGTCCTATATCCCCCAAAGAAATAGAAGCAGTCATCAAAAGTCTCCCATCCAAAAAAAGCCCAGGACCAGATGGCTTCAGTGCAGAATTCTACCAGACCTTCAAAGAAGAGCTAACTCCAATTCTCTTCAAACTATTCCACAAAATAGAAACAGAAGGAACATTACCAAACTCATTCTATGAAGCCACAATCACCTTGGTACCTAAACCTCACAAAGACTCAACAAAGAAAGAGAATTTCAGGCCAATCTCCCTTATGAACATTGATGCAAAAATACTTAACAAAATACTTGCAAACCGGATCCAAGAACACATCAAAGATATTATCCACTATGACCAAGTAGGCTTCATCCCAGGTATGCAGGGGTGGTTCAATATACGGAAATCCATCAATGTGATCCACCATATTAACAAACTGAAAGAAAAAAACCACATGATAATCTCCCTAGATGCTGAAAAAGCATTTGACAAAATCCAACATCCATTCATGTTTAAAGTACTGGAGAGCTCAGGGATACAAGGCACATATCTAAACATAGTAAAGGCGATATACAGCAAGCCTATAGCCAACATCAAACTGAACGGAGAGAAACTTAAAGCAATCCCACTGAAATCAGGGACAAGACAAGGCTGCCCACTGTCTCCATATCTCTTCAACATAGTGCTGGAAGTCCTTGCTAGAGCAATAAGACAGTCGAAGGAGATCAAGGGGATACAGATGGGAAAGGAAGAAGTCAAATTATCACTATTTGCAGATGATATGATAGTATATATGAGTGACCCCAAAAACTCTACCAGGGAACTCCTACAGCTGATAAACACCTTCAGCAAAGTGGCCGGATATAAAATTAACTCAAAAAAATCAGTAGCACTCCTGTATACAAAAGACAAAAGGGCTGAGAAAGAAATTAGAGAAACAACACCATTCACAATAGCCACAAATGACATAAAGTACCTTGGCGTAACCCTAACCAAGGAAGTCAAAGACTTGTATGAAAAAAATTTTAAGTCTCTGAAGAAAGAATTAGAGGAAGATATGAGAAGATGGAAAGATCTCCCATGCTCATGGCTTGGCAGGATTAACATAGTAAAAATGGCCATCTTACCAAAAGCAATCTACAGATTTAATGCAATTCCCATCAAATTGCCAACACAATTCTTTACAGACCTGGAAAGAAAAATTCTCAACTTTGTATGGAATAACAAGAAACCGAGAATTGCTAAAACAATCCTCTACAATAAAAGATCTTCTGGAGGTATCTCCATCCCTGATCTCAAGCTGTACTATAGAGCAACAGTTATAAAAACTGCATGGTACTGGCATAGAAACAGAATGGTGGATCAATGGAATCGAACAGAAGACCCAGAAATAAACCCACACACTTACGGACACCTGATTTTTGACAAAGATGCCAAAACCATACAATGGAAAAAAAGATAGCATCTTCAACAAATGGTGCTGGTCCAACTGGATGTCTACATGTAGAAAAATGAAAATAGATCCATACTTATCACCCTGCACAAAACTGAAGTCCAAGTGGATCAAAGACCTCAACATAAAACCAGACACATTAAATCGGCTAGAAAAAAAAGTGGGGAATACCCTAGAACTCATTGGTACAGGAGAAAACTTCCTGAACAGAACACCAACAGCACAGGCTCTAAGAGCAACAATCAATAAATGGGACCTCATGAAATTGAAAAGCTTCTGTAAAGCAAAGGACACCATCATCAAAACAAAGCGACTGCCTACAGATTGGGAAAGAATCATCACCAACCCTTTATCTGACAGAGGACTCATATCCAATATATATAAAGAACTAAACAAGCTGAAAAGCAACAAACCAAGTAATCCACTTAAAAAATGGGGAACAGAGCTAAAGAGAGAATTCTCTGCAGAGGAATATCGAATGGCAGAGAAGCACTTAAAGAAATGCTCAACCTCATTAGCCATTAGGGAAATGCAAATCAAAACAACCCTGAGATTTCACCTTACACCCATCAGAATGGCCAAGATGAAAATCTCAAGGGACAACACATGCTGGAGAGGTTGTGGAGAAAGGGGAACGCTTCTCCACTGCTGGTGGGAATGTAAACTGGTACAACCACTCTGGAAATCAATCTGGCGCTTTCTCAGACAACTAGGAATAGCGCTTCCTCAAGATCCAGCCATACCACTCCTAGGCATATACCCAAAAGAGGCGCAAGTACACAACAAGGACATTTGTTCAACCATGTTTGTAGCAGCTTTATTTGTAATAGCCAGAAGCTGGAAACAACCCAGATGCCCCTCAGCTGAAGAATGGATGCAGAAACTGTGGTACATCTATACAATGGAGTATTACTCAGCAATGAAAAATAAGGAAATCATGAAATTTGCAGGTAAATGGTGGGACCTGGAAAGGATCATCCTGAGTGAGTTGACCCAGAAGCAAAAAGACACTCACGGTATATACTCACTCATATAAACATACAATATAGAATAAACCCACTAAAAGCTGTACATCTAAACAAACTAAGCAAAAGAGAGGACCCTAACTAAAATGTTCAATCCCCATCCTGAAAGGCAAAGAGGATGGACATCAGAAGAAAACGAAAATAGGAAACAACCTCGGAACCCGCTACAGAGGGCCTCTGAAAGCCAGAAGAAAACAGGAAACAACCTTGAAACCTGCCACAGAGGGCCTCTGAAAGCTTCTGCAGTATAGACTGTCAAAGCAGATGCTGAGCCTGATGGCCAACTGATGGGCAGAGTGAATGGAATTTTATGTAAGAAGTGGGAAATAGTAAGAGCTGGAGGGAACGGGAACTCCACAAGCAGAGCAACAGAACAAGATAATTTGAACACAGGGAACTTCCCAGAGACTCCTACTCCAACCAAGGACTATTTGTGGAGATGACCTGGAACCCCTGCACAGGTGTAGCCCATGGCAGTTCAGTGTCCAAGTGGGTTACATAGTAATGGGAAGAGGGACTGCCTCTGACATAATCTGATTGGCCTGCTCTTTGATCACTTCCCCCTGGGGGGGGAGCAGCCTTACCAGGCCACAGTAGAGGACAATGCAGCCACTTTTGATGAGAACTGATAGACTAAGATCAGAAAGAAGGAGAGGAGGACCTCCCCTATCAGTGGACTTGGGGAGTGGCATGCATGCAGAAAGGGGAGGGAGGGTGGGATTGGCAGGGGAGGAGGGAGGGGCTTATGGGGGGATACAAAATGAATAAAGTGTAATTAATAAAAAATAAATAAAAGATTTAAAAAATAAAAAAATAAAAAAATAAAGCTGAAGAGTTTGGGCTGCTGTTTTTTCTCTCTTCCAGATTCTCCTTCACTGTGTGGCCAGCATTTTTTAAAGATAACCATCTATATGAAATCAGTCTCGGTTTATCTTTATGGAACTTATTTTAAAGAATCCTCATTCCGTACAATACCTGGGATTAAAGCTCAGTGCATGGGAGGATTCAATGAATTTGTGAAACCCAAGGATACCACATCCTACACTTATACTAGACAGGAGCTTAACTTTTGACCCTGCACAGATGTAGCCCATGGCAGCTTAGTGTCCAAGTGGGTTACATAGTAATGTGAAGAGGGACTGCCTCTGACATAATTTGATTGGCCTGTTCTTTGATCATCTCCCCCTGAGGGGGGAGCAGCCTTACCAGGCCACAGAAGATGACAATGCAACCACTTCCTGATGAGATCTGATATATCAGAAGGAAAGAGAGGAGGACCTCCCCTATCAGTGGACTTGGGGAGGGGCATGCTGAAGAAGGGGGAAGGAGGATGGGACCGGGAGGGGAGGAGGGAGGGTCTTATAGGGGGATACAAAGTGAATGAACTGTAATTAACAAAAATAAATTAATTTAATTATAAAAAAAGAAAAAAAATAGAAATTTGCTCTTAGGCTGACTCCACCTATTTCTTTGACCTTCTGGGGACTTCAAGAATCAACCACCTTTTTGTAGCCTAGCCTTTCATTGATCCCCCCACACCACCTACGAGCATGTCACAGGGACTCACATAGGCAACATATGGATGTGGAAATGCAGATAACCAGTCTCTGACTCTAGGATCACCAGCGGATCGTCTGACACACGCATGAAGAGAGAAATAATTTGAACATGACCCTCACAATGGTTCAATTTCAGTAGGAAATAGCACAATAAAGGTAGGTGCCCAGAAGCACCTTGGACCCAACCTGCGTCTAATATCTATTTTGTGAAGTTTCATTTCTATTTTTTTAAACATATGCAAAATCAAACAAACACTGGAATCTTGGACCAAAACTGCTATGGTAGATATCAGCCATGCCTATGTCTGATCTCATACCATCCATGAACTGTTAACTGTGTACTGTATAGCAGCACCAAGGGAAGTTGAAACCGTAGAATATATCAAAAATCACTCACTTTTGTCCTACAAAGTACCTCCACTTTTTTGCTGAGTTCAGACTTCATTCCTCCTAGCTCAGAAACTCCCTCTGTTATAATATCAGAGAATTACTCTCTCCTCTTAAGGCTACAAAAATAAGAGATTTCCTCCGATGTGGGTGTTTGTGTTGGACCCCAGCTTTTTACCACTGTGGGTAGTCAGCACCACTAAAGGACCCAATCATCTGAAAAAAAACAAGAACAGTATAATTGTTATGAATAATTTACTCCTTTAAATAATAATAATAGTAATAAAACCCCTCTAGGCTAGACAAATGAGTTTTGATTTAAACTGTAAGTTCTCTGTTAAAAAAATGAAACATCTCTTTATTACATTTCTATTTGAATAATGTGTAATTAGTATTAATATTTTGGAAATCAGGAGACAAATCACTCTCTGAGGGAAAAGATGAGGGCAGGAAGATGCATTCAACCCAGTTCAACATAGTCTTTCCCATGGTCAGGTGCATTTAATGGACTCGTTCTGAATTATGCTCTTTACAATCAAGAAAGATCCTTTTGGGTGAGGAGGTTATAAATAATTTCACACTAAGAAAAAAATAGCTCCATGTAATTTTCAAAAAGCATTTATGGCATTAAAAAATAAGTATTTTGCTTGTTGCTAAGCTTGTTGTTCAAGAGTTGAACATTTGTATTCCCAAATGTCCCTATCCCACATATTAATTTTAGGTTAACATGACTCCCTCTACAACAGCTAAAATGCTTTCTTCTCAAAGCAGTGCTTTCCATTTTACATAAATGATAAAAATAATGGGACACTTGTTTACACATGAGTCAATTATCCTGCAAATGAAAAATAAAGTTCTTGATAAAGAAGAAATTGTATTCAACAGACACATTGGAAATATAATCGAGTTACCAATTTATGAAACTCTATTCTCTCTTAGTCAAATATCTTTTACATTCTAAAAAAAAATCTTTGTGGATAAATTATATAAGTTGTGTAATCTTACTGTTGCTTTCATATTAAAAAATCATATGCAAGGCTTTGGTACTTGGAGACCAGGTGGAAGGCACCACATAATTTTATTCTAGGATTATAGTAAGATAGTTTCAACTCCTGTTAGTTTCCATGAAATACAAAATTATCTTTGAAGATAAATTCTTGATAGCTGGCATTTGCTAACATGATAAAACACAAGGTGATGAGTTAGTCACTTTATTTATTTTCTGTGGTGCAAAGATTTTTACTGAAAGGAGTATTAAAAATAAACTGTGAACATAAAAGTTGTTAGGGAGGTATTACTATTTCAACAGTAGAAATGGCTAAGATAATTACCTTCAAAGGAGGTGTGATGAGAGAGGTAAAAATAGACTGCACAGCTTATTGAATTCAAATTGTGAGAGCCATTTTTAATTTTCATTTTTCTTTATTGACCTTAAGTAATAGAGTGACTCTAGTCTCTTTATTATGAGTTGCCAGAAATAAGGCATTGCAAATGAGCTCTTTATTGATCTTGTGATTTATTCTTCCTAACCAGGTGGATTAAGTGTATACTTCTTGAAATAACATATCTGAAGTCTGGTCACAATTAGTGTTGTGATGTGTATGTTTATATTGTGTTTAGGTGCTTGTAAATATGATTTCAAGTGGACATACAGCACTTAACTTCAATGAAAGACACAGCTTTTCTGTGTGAAAGCACATTTAGACAAATTCTAGAGTCTTGTTTGGAATTTTGATCAATTTTATTATTATTATTTCCTGATCCAAACACACTTTAAGAACCACCTTAAAAATTATAGGTAAGAATATGGGAGAAAACACTTATTTTTATACTTGGCTGATAGGCTCATAAAACACCAACTCACTGCAGAATCATTTTCCAGTTTTCACAGTTCTAAGCTAAAATAGCTGAAAAAAAAATGGAACCAAAGTGGAAACTTATTAAGAATTTTGAATTTTCAAATATTACAATTTCTTCAGGATACCTTAAAATATGTGGTGTTAGCATATAATAGAACTAATATTCCTCATTTGCTTTACCAGTGAAGAATCTGGATGAAAACAATTTCTAAGCAGCAGGTGAACATATTCTGGCTTTAGGCTTGGATGCATTTTGCGAGATTGTAGCTTGGATTACAGCCATAGTTCATGTATTTTTCCCTCTGAAAGCTAATGAAAATCCCTCGAATGTAATGCCATTAATCCCTGGAGAAGAAAGAACTAGGGCAGCATTTCGTACAACAGATGTGCTTTCTATATGTGCCAGAGATAAAATAAGAGTCAGTGCATTAGGCACGAGATTAAAATAAGGAATAGTAAGCCTGCAAGGAAAGGTTGTTCGTTCTAAAAGAAAGTGAATGATTAACTAATGCCTCCCATCCCTTCCCTATCCCCAACCCCCCTTCTTTCCCTCTCTCCTCCTTTGTATGTGTGTATGTGTGTGGTCATGTGTGTACCTGTTTGTGGAGGTACATAAGTGCATGGCCACGAATGTCAGGGCACCTCATTTCTTAGTAGCTCTCTTCCTATTTTATTATTGTTGTTATTATTGTTATTGTTATTTTGTATTTGTAGTCTTTATGTATCACATTGCCTTGTTTGAGCATTTTTCTTTGTTTAAGTTTTTTTCTTGTTTATTTTTTAATTTTAATTTTATTTTTTTACAACTTATTCATTATATATCCCTTTTGAAGGCCCCTTCCTCAACTCCCCCCAGTCCCACCCACCCTTCCCCCCCTCCATCTCCTTCCCCTAGTCCACTGAAAGGGGGAGTTCTCCTCCTCTGCCATCTGCCCATAGATTATAAAGTCTCATCAGGACTGCCTGTGATCCCCTTCCTCTGTGGCCTGGTAAGTGAGGGGCAAGTGATCAAAGAGCAGGCAACTGGAGTTCATGACAGAGGCAGCCCCTGCTCCCCTTACTCGAAAATCCACATGGAGACTGAACTGCCAATTGGCTACATCAGAGCAGGTGGTCTGGGTCCCCTCCACCCCTCCTTGGTCGGTGCATCAATCTCTGCAGGACCAGGTGGGCTCAGATTCTTTAGCTTTGTTGGTCTTCTTGAGGGGCTTCTGTCCATTCCGTGTTCTTCTATGCCCCCATCTTCCATAAGATTCCTTGCTATAGACCAGGCACGTGTACATATACGTGAGTGAATACACAATGGTGATAAATATGCATAAAATTAAAAGAGAGAATCATTTATATACATGATAAATATGTGGTCTTGAAAAAGTCATGAGTCCAAGTTAGAATCGTATCTTCCTAGAAGCGTACACTGTCTTAGGTCTCCAGCCCATCACATAGGTGCCTTGCCCATTATCTCTCTTTTCTCTTCAGGCTGTCTGTCTTCCCACCCCAGCTCTCCCCAGATCTGATTTCCACCTGCATTTATTATTTTTTTTCTGCCCTTCCTCTCCTACTTTGTTAGCCGCGGTCATAGTGACTGGAGAGGACACCCTCTATCTAAACAAGACTCCTTGTGGAGGGAGGGAAAGCACCAACCTACCCACAAGAACTTCGACCCAAAATTTACTCTGCCTACAAGATATTCAGGGACAAATATGGAGCAGAGCTTGAATGAATGCCTAGCACAACCTGGGACACAACCCAAGTCAGCAACCCGCTGACAATACTAACTATATTCTGCTGTGCTCTGAGATAGGAGCCTAGCATAGCTGTCCTCTGAGAGGCTCCACCTTCTCAGAGACTCACAACCAACCATTGGTGGAAGCATGAGATTCTTGTGGAAAAAAATGGGTGCAAGAATAGAAGGACCCGGGGGCAACAGGAGTTCAGAAGAAGACCAACAGAGCCAACTAGCCAGGGCCTGGGGAAGTTTGCAGAGACTGAAGCACAAAGGACCATGCATAGACTGGACCAGGGCTCCCTACACAGGTGTAGCCAATGGGCAGCTCCGGCTTCATTTAAGTCTCCTAAAAAAGGCGAGCTGGTGCTCTCTCTGACATGGACTTTGTTGACAGATTTTTGATCACTCCCCCCTTGGGGGGGGGTGGCTACCTGTCTAGGACACAGGGAAAGAAGATGCATTCAGTCCTGATGTGACTTGATGACCTGGCATGGGCTGAGGATGCTCCCCTTCTGTGAGAAACAGGAAAGAAGGATCATGGGAAAAAGAAGGGAGAGTGGGACTGGGAGGAGTGGGTAGAGGCAGCTATGATCAGTATGTAAGTGACTTAATTAATTAACTAACTAACTAACTAACTAACTAACTAACTAACTAACTAACTAACTAAAAAAGATTCCCTGCTATCTGCCCAAAGTTTGGCCATGAGTCTCAACATTTGGTTCTATCCCCTGTTGGGTGGAGCTTTTCAGAGGACCCTCTATAACAGGGCTCACATCCTGTTTCCTCTCTGGTGTCTATCCTCTCTGCCATTCTGAATGAGATTTAAGGTCTGTCATTGACATGGAGCTTGTCGTTTTTGCCAGACTGCTGGCCGGTGAATCCCAGTCATTCATAGGTTATGTGACTCTCAACACTGGGCTTAAAAATATACACAGTGCCAAAATGTTTTTCTTTTTTGTGTTGGCTCATGGGATTCAATTCAGGTCCTTCTGCTTACATAGAAAACACTTGATTCCCTAGCCCCTCATAATATTTAATAATATTTAACAAATAGTATTGAGATCCAGTGACACAGGTTGCCTATGGCTTCTGATAGTAAAAAAATAAAAAATAAAATGAACAACATATATGTGTTTTTATCACAGAAATAATATTAATAAAACTTGGCTCATTGGGACAGGATGAGAGGAAAGTAAAATTATGATGACTTTATTATACTAAGAATTGGTATTAAATATTCAAAATGCTTTTATTATACTTCCCTAAAGGTAATTCAATATGTTTGAACTGGAGTTTTATTTTATTAGCAAATTATCATATATTATTTTCACTCTAAATTAGTTAATATAACTCAGAAGAGCCTAAATATTAAATGAAACTCTAAAATTATATTGGTTTTAAAATAGTATAGCTAAAATTATTGAATAGTGAAGATGTTTGCATGCTTCCAAATCTTTTCTAATTACAGAAATTTTACTTTCAAGAAGGCTAACCATATATATTTCTCATGGGACACTCTTCAAAGTGTTGGGCTTTCTTACCTATGGAAAAGGTTCCGTTTAATAAATGCCACCATTTAAAATGTACTCTTGCTGAGCAGAAAAATATATGATTTCATATAAATATCACCAGTTTTTAAAACACATGACATTTTGGGGCATACAATGTATGCATTCATGATTCATGACTACATTTCCAGCTAACACTTCATTTCATTGACTTTCATACCTATAAATTTCTCGTGAGTATAGATTATGAATTATGAATTATAAACTCGCGACTCTTAAACACAGATTTAAATATTCTTCTCTTGACAGAATGGCTCAGTAGGTAAATCCACTTGGCATGCAAATCTGGAGACCAGACTGCTGTCTCCCAGTCATGGAAAGTGGAATCCACTCCAGAGAGTTGTTCTTCCTTCTTCCACCTCCACACACTCAGTTTGGCACATGAGTTCACAGAAACCATGGTCTACGCACACACATACACACACACAGACAAAGAGAGATAGACAGAAATAATAAAATAAATAAGAATTGTAATTTTATAGGTTGAGTAAAGCCATATAACATTTAATTTTATTGGAAGACTAAAGCTACATTAAATAGTCTATATTTCAGTGTCTGTAAAACTATATCTAGTCATAATTCCATGCATGAAATTTTTATGTGAAGCCTAAGTGTTACTTCCTTAGGTTGAGTTTGCTATTCTAATGAAGTTGTTCAGAAATACGTTCTCACAGATTTTTCAGTCATGATACAAAGTAGAATATCTCATTTTAGACATGTATGAATAGAGCTCATTGTTTGCTTAGCAAAGTGTGCTGATGAGCAATATCAAGCTATGAACAGCAAAAGTAAGAGATGATTGGGAGTGTCTTTGACCAAAAGGCATCAGATGCGTGGATAAAATTCCCCAACCATAAAAAGTAGATGAGTATGGCTCATGACTCATGTTGTACACAAAGACCTGCAAGTTATTGTATATGCTCAAAATTGCGATTGTGGCCATTTAATGTTCCTTTGGGTCTTGATAATAATCTTCCTCCTCTCTTTTCATAACACTGTTGAGTCTTAGCTCCACTTTTTATTGATAAATGCCTAAATCATCTTCTGCATTTGATACCATTAAGGTAAGGAACAATCTGCATAGAAACAAGTGGTTTCCCTTAGTTAAAGATAGGTCACCAACCTGGCAGCTCAATGTCCAAGTGGGATCCCTAGTAATGGGAACAGGGACTGTCTCCAACATGAACTCATAGCCTGGCTCTTTGATCACCTCCCCTCTAAGCCTTGCCAGGCCACAGAGGAAGAGAATGCAGCCACTCCTGATGAGACCTGATAGGCTAGGGAAGTGGAGGAGGACCTCCCCTATCAGTGGACTTGGGGAGGGGCATAGGAGGAGAAGAGGGAGGGAGAGTGGGATTGGGAGGAGATGCGGGAGGGAGTTACAGCTGGGATGCAAAGTGAGTAAATTGTTATAAATACAAAAAGAAAGACAATGTTCTGGAAAAAAAAAGTTAAAAAAAATAGGACACCAAGAGCGCATATAGGAGTAAACACGTGACCAGAAAGAGCTGTGAATTAAGCATATTATGGAACAACAGGGCTTTGCACATGTCCAAGATGTTCTACCATTCAGCTACATTCCCAGTCTCTCAAACAGCTTAGTTTCACTTATTGGACAGTCTTGGCATTATTAATACATTTTACTTTTGTTTGATTCTGCTCACACAATATTTAATGAGGACAACAGTATTATTATTCAAGTTTAAGAATAAAAATAGTCACGTTTTATTCAGTGAGGTGATGAGTTCTGTGACTAGGCTTTCTGGGTATAATGTTCTTGTATTTTTAGACTTAATGATATTGATAATATTTTAAGCATGTTAGAAAAGATAAAGAAAAATGGATCCAAAATATGCTCAAATACACAAGGACATTTGTTCAACCATGTTTGTAACAGCATCTATTCATAATAGCCAGAACCTGAAAACAACCCAGATGTCCATCAATGGAGGAATGGATATACAGAAATTGTGGTACATTTACACAATGGAATACTACTTAACAACTAAAAACAAGGAAATCATGAAATTTGCAGGCAAATGGTAGAATCTAGAAAAGATTATCCTGAGTGAGATATACCAGAAACAGAAAGACACACACAGTTTATACTCAGTTATAAGTGGATACTAGACATATAATATAGAATAAGCCTACAAAAATCTGAACACCTAAAGAAGGCGAGCTAGAAGTAGGACTCTGGGTAAGATGATCAATCAATCCTCACTCAGAAAGGCAAACAGGAAGGATATTGAAAGAAGGAGAAAACAAGAAACAGGACAGGCACCTTCCACGGAGGGCTTCTGAAAGACTCTAACCAGCATTGTACTAAAGCAGGTAATGAGACTGATAAACTTTGGATAGAGTGCAGAGAATCTTAGGAAAGAAGGGGAGATAGTAAAACCTGGAGAGGACAGGAGCTCCACAAGCATAGCAGCAGAACTAAAATATCTGGGCACAGGGATCTTTTCTGAGATTGATACTCCAACAAAGAACCATTTATGGATATAACCTAAAACCCCTATACCATGTAGCCCATGGCAGCTCATTATCCAAGTGGGTGTCCTAATAAGGGGAACAGGGACTGTCTCTGACATGAACTCAGTGGCTGGCTCTTTGACTGCCTCTCCTGGATGGGGGTGCAGCCTTGCCAGGCCACAGAGGAAAAGAATGCAGCCAGTTTGGATGAGACCAGATAAGCTAGGGTCAGATGGAAGGGGAGGAGGACCTCCCCTATTTGTGGACTTGGAGAGGAGCGTAGGAGAAGATGAGGGAGGACGGTAGGACTGGGAGGGGAGGAAGGAGGAGGCTACAGCTGGGATACAAAGTGAATAAACTCTAATTAATATAGAAAAATAAAAATTAAAAATAAAAATAAAAAGCAAAAAAAAAAAAAAAAACAAAAATGTTACACATATACGCACACATGCACACACACCTTTAAGTAACTACTTTTGGTGTTTAAAAAGTCAAAAGTTTCTTGGCCTTGTGAGAAAGACCAGTAGTTAGACACACTTTCTACTCTTGTGAAGGACCGGAATTCAGTTTACCACTATTTCTCACAGACTCACAACTATCTGCGACTCCTGTAGCCGCAAGGGTAGATGCCCCCTCCTGGCCTCTGCGCGTACTAACACGCATAAGCCGTAATCTACATAGACATGCATGTCTGATACACACGAGTGTGTATGTGTATGCGTGCTCATATACGTCTGTGTGCACATGTACACGCACCCACATGGTCATACTCACACAAACACATAAAAAAGAAAAAGAAAATAGTTGTTTGGCTGTGAGTCTCAGCATCTGTTTTGAGGCTCTGCTGGATAAAGCCTCTCAGAGGACAACTCTGCCTGCAGTCTCCTGCCTGCAAGCTTAGCAGTGTATCCTTCATAGTGTCAGGGGTTGGCACTCTCTGGCAAGGGGTTTTGTGTATTTGTTGTTGTTGTTTGTTTGTTTCTGTTGTTGTTATTGGGCAAGGCCTCCATTTGGTGTTCCCTCAATCTCTCCTCTATCTTTATCCCTGCACATCTCATAGGCAGGATGAATTTTTTGGTGGAAATCTTTGTGGGTGGGTTGAGTTCCTACTATTACCAGAAGACTGGTCTAATTAGAGATTATCCCTTCTAGTTTCTATGGTCTCTGCTACTAGGATGCTTGGGGAGTCGTGGGGGTAGTGGGAGGAAAGAGAAAAGGACATAGAAGTAACAGGTGTCCCACAAGTAAAACAAAGAACCAAATAACCAGGGCACAGAGGGTTTTGCTGAGACTGAAGCATGAACCAAGGACCTAGCCCCCCTACAAAGATGTAGCAGATGTTCATCTTAGGCTTCAAGTGGGTCCTCTAGTAGAGAAGTGGGGACTGCACTGGACATGGACTCACTTGCCAGGTTTTAGATCACTTTCCCCTGGCAGGAATTTCTTGATGAGCCACAGGGAAAAAGGACACATTCAGTCCTGATGCAACTTTATCATCTGGGGTGGATGGGAAAGGGAGCTCCCCTTTTCTGAGGCAAAGGGAAGAGGAAAGGGAGAGAGGGTAGGACTGGAAGGGAAGGAGGGAAGAAGCTACAAGTATGTAAAGTGAATAAAATTAGTAAGTGAAAAATATATCTGCAAAAAAAATTTAAAAATAAACAGAGAAAAGTAAGATTTCCTAAAAATGTTTGACAGCAATTTTTGTTTTCTAAGGACCCAATGGTACATACATTAATGTGTACTGCATTTGCCAAGTGAAATAATAAATACTGTTACTGTCTATAGACTACATAACAGAACTGATTTATTGGTGTTTTCTATTGTATTCTGTAGTAAAAAATGCAAAAACTAAATTGAAATTTATTAGAAGGTATTTTTTTGAAAAATTAATATATTGTATTTTATGATTATTTCTATGAATATGTAATATAATTAAGAACTATCTGATCTTAATTTTATTATAAATCATTTATGTACTGAAAACATATATCTTGAAGATTCCAAACGTAGAGCTGAGAGGCAGATGAATGAGGTAGGAGGTTATTACAACACTTAAATAGCATATGTCATCGGAAATGTGATCTACTGCTTTGCGAAGGACACCCTACTTCACACTCCTGGGGCATACACTCTTCTTTGGGTTACCGAAATTAACGGTATCCATCAGTTCATTGAGATGGCTCAGGCTGGTAGCAGAATCATTTTAAATACAGCCATATGACAGAGGCACAAAACCAAAGCATTATTCTGCTTCGTTCTTGTGGGTGACAGCAGACAATGCTTTTATAAAAACTCACTAGGGAATCAAAAGGAATTGCTAGAAGGTAGATACATAATCAAAGCAAGATAATCGGATGTTATCAGTGGTTATCAATGCATAACTTTTTTCAGAGTTGTTCATATCTATGCCTGAAATATGTTTTTCTGGACCAAAGTGCTTCTGTTTTATAAGTGTTTGTGTGTGTGTGTGTGTGTGTGTGTGTGTGTGTATGATTAGTGTTAACTGTTGAGGTGCCATTGAAACATGCTTATTGTATCTACTTTTTATTAGTCTTGAGTGGTGATCTCATGTAGGGAGGGTTGTCCTAAAACTCTGTGTTGCTGAGATTGGCCTAGAACTCCGGATCCCCCCCTCCCACACCCTCTCAATGTTATTAGTACCAAACACCATGGAAAACATGAAGTGGGGCTGGGAAAGATATCTCAGTAGTTGGTGCTGGGTGCCCAGCACTCACTGGGCCACTCACAGCTGTGAATAATTTCAATTCTAGGGTACCTGGTGTCCCTTTGTAGCATCCATAGAAGCTAGACACCCACCTACTGGACAGACATACATTCAGGCAGAGCACACACACACATAAAGTTAAATAAATCTTAAAATATTAATTAAGCTATGAATTATGTTACTCATTGCCTTTATCTAGATACACCCAATTCAACTTGATTAGATCTGGGACTTTGGATCCCACAAATTCTTTAGGATGTTTGTTATGTATTTATAGGGGATGGTTTAAACTGGTTTAAGTCTACTACCTTTACCTGCCTTGTATCAAAGTAAATAAACTGAATTAAATAAATAGATAAATAAATAAAATTTAGAAAGAAAGTATTTGATATTTCTATTTTCTTTTGCTATGGTAATTGACAAAATATTTACTAATTACCTAATGGCCCATGGCTGTAGTTTCATCAAGTATATATTCTGGTATGAATTTAAATATAGATTAATGTTTGTCTATAAGGTGATGATTCTTTTTTTTTTAATATAAATCTTTCAGGAACTATATCCTACTTCTGATGTCTGTCCCATTTGCTCCTTCTGTATGGGGACTGAAGACAGGGAAAAGAACAGGAGCCTAACACAGAAGGTCTCTGAAAGATTAATGATCGGGATATCAAAGCAGATGCTGAGACTCATAGCCAAACTTTGGGCAGAGTTCATGGAATCTCTTAAAAGAAGGGGGAGATAGAAAGATCTGGAGAGGTCAGGAGCTCCACAAGGAGACCAACAGAGCCAAGCAAAACAAAACAAACAAACAAACAAAAATCTGGGCCCAGGAGCCTTGCAGAGACTGATACTCCAACCAAGGACTATGCATGAAGAGGACCTAAACCCCCAGCTCAGTTGTAGCCAAAAGACTCAGTCTTCATGGGGGTACCCTAATAAGGGGAGCAGGTGCTGACTCTGGCATGAATTCAGTGACCGATTCTTCGTTCATCTCTCATGGGGGGGGGGGGTGCAGCTTTATCAGGCCATAGAGGAAGACAATGCAACCAATCCTTATTAAGAGCTGATAGGCTAGGGTATAGAATAGGAGGAGGTTCTCCCCTATCAGTGGACTAGATTGAGAATAGGGAGGAAGGGTAGGACTAGGAGGAGAAGAGGGAGGGAGCTACAGCCGGGATAAAAAGTGAATAGATTGTAATAAAAAATAATACCAAAGGAACTATATCCTTTGTAAATGACATTGTTGGGCCATTTTCAACTTTACCTTTAGGTGGCAGCATTTGAGAAGATTTATTAAAAGTTGCCACCATTTATATGATGATGAAATACCTGTTTTTGAAAGAAAGACTTTAGATGTATACTGTTTATATTCATAGCCAGTGCCTTATTGTATAGAGCATTAAATTAGGCTCATGATTTGAGCACTGTAAAATACCTGCCTGTCTACACAGGTTATTCCATTCCCATAAAACCCCATAACTTTTGAAATGCCATTTCTCAGGACTCAGGATATTTCCAAATGAATATGTTCCCAGTTTATCGCAGATACATCTGAGGTAATTAGACATATCTGAGAATTTCTTCTAAAGTATTGAAGATAGAAAAGTGTCATATTTTTATTGTGATTATTGGTTTGAAAGTACTTTACATTATGTGTAGTGAGAGATGAAAAGGGAAACATAATTCAAAACTCACTGATATCAAGTGTTTTGGTCGATAATCCACCTTAGTTATGAAACAGAATAATCATCACTGGAAAGCAATTTTGTAGAAAGGTACTCAGTTTGTCTAATAATCTTCAATTCAAGCATTGTTTTGTCTTTCAAAAAATTAGGGTAAACCAACTTTATTTTAGTAGCAAAATTCCTAATCAGAATCCGACTCGTATGTGAAACACTTAGATTAGAAATGTCGGCCTCACATAGGAGGACTTTGCAGCCAGTCTTGAAGATAACCTGATAAACCAGGATCAGAGGAAAGGGGAAGAGGTCCTCCCCTATCAGTGGACTTGGAAAGGGGCAGGGAGGAGATGAGGGAGGGAGGGTGAGATAGGGGGAAAAAAAGGAGGGGGATACAGCAAGGACACAAAGTTAATAAACTGTAACTAATATTTAAAAAATAATAATAAAGAAAAAAAGAGTATTACTTATCTGAAAATTAAATTTTTTCTACAAAGAATAATTTTGTGATAAGAATCTCTGACATTTTCTGGAATAAATGACAGAATCTGACACGAATAAAATCAGATACTTCAAAACTAAAAAAAAAAAAAGGTCAGCCTCATTTCAAGCCATTACCCCATTACCTTCAGTGAAATTTTAGTGTTTAAGTTTTAAGTTGTGTTATATCAGCTTTTCCATGACTGTAATTCTTATTGCTATATGATTAAATTTTTATCATTTTAAATTTAAATTACTTTATTTACATCAATTTTATTTTAGTATATATAAGAAAGTATTTTGGGATAATTATATTTAATATAAAATAATGTACTTTCTCCTCTTTTGGCTTTGATTCGTATTCATTTTAGAAACAGCTCTAATTTTTTATCGTGATTTACATTCAGAGGATTTTAAGTGCCTAATTTATTATTTAAGATACACATAAAATATCTTAAAGCTCTTTTTAAATGTAGATGAACAAAAGACTAACAAACATGATAATTTTGATCCTGTAATGCATTAGTTTTATTGAAGTACATAAAGGCTTTTATGTACTATTATAGATTGTTAAAAATTTGTTTTAAAAATCACTTTCTGTAATTATCTGTTTTAAGAATTTTATAATCAGTGGTTCATAATTCATATTTTGTATTTATGATGACTATTAAAGAATTGGAAAGTATCTGAACATATAGAATAGATATACTGTAAGTTTTTGTAGTTAAGCTGTCTGCAGTTCTCATGGAGGTACTCTAACTACAAGAGCCGTGTCCTTTGTAACATATTAAGGTGTTTGTTTTGTTTTGTTTTGGTCAGTTTCTATATTTCCATGAGTTTCTAAAAATGGCTTAAGCAAGGGAAAGTATTATACTGACATTTACTGAAAAGTTCAGGGCCTAAAGACTTGGTATGATTAGATACTCAAGTAATATCAGAAATCTGATCCTGCCTCCTTCTTTTCTTTTGTTGCTTTTATTCTCATTACATCTGGATTCTGGAGAGAAGCCTCAACAATTAAGAGCACTTGATGCTATTAAATAGGATCTGAGTTCAGTTCCCAACACTCCTCTAAAGTTGGTCCCATCACACTGCTTTGAACTCCAGTACTGCGGACCTAACACCCTATCTGTTTTTCAAAAGTAACTTCACTCATGTAGATTGTATGTAAACATACTCGAGGACAAATAAATGAAAAGTAAAAAAAAAAATTCTCAGTAAGCATTTTTCAACATATGACAAAGAATGTTCCCGCCATTCTGGAGAACTGCTTTTTGGTCTCAATGTTCACCTTACACCCATCAGAATGGCTAAAATCAAAAACTCAAGAGACAACACATGCTGGAGAGGTTGTGGAGAAAGGGGAACCCTCCTCCACTGCTGGTGGGAATGTAAACTTGTACAACCACTCTGGAAAGCAATCTGGCGCTTTCTCAGACAACTAGGAATAGCGCTTCCTCAAGATCCAGCTATACCACTCTTAGGCATATATCCAAAAGATTCTCAAGTACACAATAAGGACATTTGCTCAACCATGTTTGTAACAGCTTTATTTGTTATAGCCAGAAGCTGGAAACAGCCCAGATGCCCCTCAGTGGAGGAATGGATGCACAAATTGTGGTACATCTACACAATGGACTATTACTCAGCAATAAAAAACAAGGAAATCATGAAATTTGCAGGTAAATGGTGTGATCTGGAAAAGATCATCCTGAGTGAGCTATCCCAGAAGCAGAAAGATGCACATGGTATATACTCACTCATATAGACATATAATATAGGATAAAACTACTAAAATCTGTACACCTAAAGAAACTAATCAAGAGGAAGGAATCTTGCTAAAATGCTCAATTCCTATCCAGAAAGGCAAAGAGGATGGAAATCAGAAGAAGGAGAAAAGAGGGACCAAGTCAGGAGCCTGACACAGAGGACCTCTGAAAAGCTCTGCCTTGCAGACTATCAATGTAGATGCTGAGACTTATGGGCAACTTTTGGGCAGAGTGCAGGGAATCTTAGGAAAGAAGTGGGAAACAGTAAGATCTGGAGAGGACAGGAACTCCACAAGGAGAGCAACAGAACCAAAAAACTGAACACAGGGGTCTTTCCTGAAACTGCTATTCCAACCAAGGAGTATGCATGGAGATAACCTAAGACCCCTGCACAGATGTAGCCCATGGCATTTCAGTATCCAAGTGGGTTCCATTGTAATAGGAACAGGGACTGTCTCTGACATGAACTGATTGGCCTGCTCTTTAATTACCTCCCCCTAAGGGGGGAAGCAGCATTACCAGGCCACAGAAGAGGACAAGGCAGCCACTCCTGATGAGACCTAATTGACTAGGATCAGAAGGAAGGAAAAGAAGTCCTCCCCTATCAGTGGACTTGGGGAGGGGCATGCATGCAGAGGGTGGAGGAAGGGAGGGATTGGGATGGGAGGAGGGAGGGAACCACTAGGGGGATACAAAGTGAATAAAGTGTAATTAATAAAGAAAAAAATTTCGAAAAAAAAAATTTCTAGAAAACTTATTCCTTGTCTGAGAGCCTGAGCTAGAGTTATCTTAAAATTTATTATAAGATGAAGGGACTCTTGCCTATGATTGGCCAGAATAAACCACTTCTGTGCAAAGCCCAGAGGTCAGAGTTAGGTTTAGATTAATCCAGAAAACATGTACCAAGCAGGAGTAAAAATGGTTTCCTAAAGGAAACACAATGTTTTTCCCTAGTAAGAGGAAGAGTCACTGTCTCACATGAACTCAGTGGATGGCTCTTTGACACCCTCGCCGCCCCCCGAGGAAGGAGCAGCCTTGCCAGGACACAGAGGAGGACATTGTAGCCAGTCCTGAAGATGATAAGCTAGGGACAGATGGAAGGGGAGGAGGTTCTCCCCTATCAGTGGACTTGGAAAGGGGCAGGGAGCAGATGAGAGAGGAAGGGTGGGATTAGGAGGGAATGAGGAAGGGGGCTACAGCTGGGACGCAAAGTGAATAAAATGTAATTAATTAATGTAAAAAATAATTAAAAAACAAAAACAAAACAAAAATTAAAAAAAATTCAGATAAATGCCAAAGAGCCAACACTAAGAGATTCATAAAATACTGTTAAAATTAGGTGATAATTAAATTAAACTGAAGGAGAAAATTAGAAGATGCATGAATTAATTGCTCATGAATTTCATAATAAACAGGTAATAAAATCAAATATTAATTTTATATATAATGCACATTTCTATGTACCTAAAACTAAGCTGAATTTGTGTACCTTCTGTGTTTAAAATAGTTTGATGGTCATAGCTTTGCACCAATCAACTTTATTTTACATAATAAGATGCTGGCAGAGCTCTAGTGTAATATTTTAAAATATTTATCACTTACAATTTCTCTGCAAATATAATTTTGTAAAAAGGAAGTTATTGCATAAGGGAATAGTCTCCAAATTGGCATATTTTGAGGTAATATAGTTATGGAATGTGCAAATTCTCTCTCTTTAACTATAATTGCCATGGAGCTGCAGATTTGCTAGAAAACATAACTATGAATTTTTATTTAGTAAAACAGGAATAGAATATGCTGCCTTTTATAAAAAAATCAAAAGTTTATGGCAATGCACAGTCACAGAATTCTTTAAAATTAAACGGCATATATATTAAGTGAGTTTAAATTAACACTCACTATATTCTTTAAATATAACAACCATGACTTTGAGGTGAGTATAAGTTATTCTATGCAAATTCTAAACCCTTATTTTGAAAAATATTGGAATTCAATTGCAGTCAGTGATAGAGACTGATAGAGAGGGAATGTGAAAAGACAAGAAAAATATAATGATAGGCGAGTTTTTTTGGTTTTTTTTTTTTTTTTTTTTCTATGTGACTTCATGGTTTAGCCCTGCTTTCTTCTTTTCAGGAAATGTCTATTTCCATTAATCTGTTGTATTTTTATTCAACTTTTTAATTGAAAATATACAACATATTTTGATCATTTTCCCCTTCCAGCTATTCCTGTTAGGTTCTCCCCATGTTCTTACCTACCTAAATTTATGTACCTTCTCTTAAAAAATGAAAGAAAAAAAAAGAAATAAATAAATAAATACAAAAAAACCCACAAAAATGAAATCAAAACAAATAAGCAAATGAAAGATCAATAAAGAAAATAAAATGACCAAAGACAGAAAAATGCAACAAAAATCTATAAAAAAATATAAGTTCATTTGGTGATGAACATCTTTCTGAGCATGAGGCCTGCCTTGAGGTGTGTTTTATTTACCATTGAGATTCTATTGGAGAAAACTGAAGTTTCCTTTGCCAGAGGGTATTTATTACTGGTAATTCCTGGGAGATACTGGGAAAGTTTTAGCAGAATAAGTGAAAAACATAATTTTTGATTTTAAACATACATTTTAACCTGCGCATTGTTCCAGTCATTTGACAGTGGCAGTTGACCTGTGTATTGTAGACAAATGACTTTGTAGACAAATGAGAAAAAGCAGACATTGAAGCTTTTCACTCGTTTGTTGGGGCACTTCATCCTGTCACAGTCACATTCAAAGTGCATCAGTAAGTCAGCTAACCAAGGTGAAATGAAAACCATTTCCTATTAGCTAGAACTGGACCTGCTGTTAAACTTTGATAACAGAGGCTGAAGAGGTACATATGTGTAACTAAAGACATCTAAATTCAAGTCCCCACATAACGGGCCTATGGAAAAAGCTAGGCATGGCTGGATACTTGTTCCAGTAACATGCAGTGGCACGCACAGACCATCACAACTCAGAAGCTCACTGGCTAGTCTGCCTACAAATGCTGTGCTTTTGGTTCAGTGAGAGAAACCACCACCACCACCACCACCACCACCACCACCACCATCTCAGAAAGTGGTAGAGGAAAAAAATAACACAACATTTTGATAATTGTAGTTAGAGCTGCAGTTCGCTTAAAATGAAGATCATTTAAAAGAAAGTTACATCTCAATGTAGAGGTTGGCATATTATCCTAAGGGTTGCTGTGCCCAAGTCCTGACTTTTAAATTAGAGAGAAGAACCCTTGCCTGGGAAAAATGGAAGTACATTGTAGAGAACTGGTTAAGATGTTTAAGCAAGGTACCCCATCAACCTGTGATTTCTATAGCCAAAGACAGGAATGGCAGCAAACTGTTGTGTTGAAGCCTTGGATTTTCCAAATACATAAAGGTTCTTCTCTGTGTAAAAGCGGAGACCACATGCCAATATTCATGTTGCATTGGGTTTAAAACACAATGTTCTTCTCCTTCACTTCCATAAATCCCTCTCTACCTCATGTTGTAGCAACATGACTTTCTGGTTGCTAGGGGTCCTGTAACGTTGGGGACACCATAGGTCTCCTAATACATGACATCCTGTAAATAAGTTCTGGGTCAGTGCGCTTTGAGGGCTTTTTCCTTTAAAAGGGGACATGTATAAAAGCTTCCAAAGGTAACTTTGCAGCTCAAATGGACCATAGGGACATTGCTCCTTAAGCACATCGTGGAAGAAAAAAGTCAAGAGTGCTATTGTCTCTAATAACAAAACAGTGCATTCAGGAATTCATTTTAACAGTATCAGTTGCCTAACATATAGCAAAACATATATAATATTTTGACATTATATTTCTTTTCATAAAATATATGTCTTATCTTTTAAAATGAACATTAAGAAAGGCTTATAAGGCTTATAAATGCAGACCTATCAGAATGACACATGACTTCTCAACAAAAAGTATGAAGGTCAGAGGGCCCGGGCAGATGTCATGCAGATGCTAAGAGACCACAGATGCCAACCCAGACAACTATACCCAGCAAAACTTTAAATCACGATACATAGAGAAAACAAGATATTCCATAACAAAACCAAATTTAAACAATATATATGCACAAATCCAGCCCTACAGAAGATACAGACGGAAAACTCCTACCTAACAAAGTCAATTACACCCAAGAAAACACAGGATATAGATAATTTCACAACAGCAAAACCAAAAGAAATCAAGCACACAAACACACTATCACCACCAACTTCACAATAAAAGGAACTAACAAATATTGTTCACTAATATCTATCAACATTAATGGATTCAAGTATACATAAAAAGACACAGGTTAACAGAATGGTGGCACAAACAGGATCCAACATTCTCCTTCATTCAATAATCACACCTCAGCAAAAAAGATAGACACTACCTCAGAGTAACAGACTGGAAAAAGGTTTTCAAAGCAAATGGACTCAAGAAGCAAGCTTCAGTAGCCATCATAATATCTAATGAAATAGACTTTCAAATAAAATTAATCAAAAGAGATGGAGAAGAACAAAATTTTCTCAACAAAGGAAAAATCCACCAAGAGAACATCACAATCCTGAAGATCTATGCCACAAATACAAGGGCACCTACATTTGTAAAAGAAGCATTATTAAAGTGTAAATCACACATTGATCCCAGCACATTAATAGTGGAAGACTGCAAAACCCCACTCTCACCAGTGGACAAATCATCGAAACAGAAGCTAAATAGAGAAATTATGAAGTTAACGGAGGTCATGAATCAACTGGACCTAAGGGATGTCTGCAGAACAGAAAAGAACTTACTTTTTCTCAGTACCACATGGAATCTTCTCCAAAATCCACATAGTTGGTCACAAAGCAAACCTCAACTAATACATAAAAACTGAATTAACATAATGTTCTTAATCAGATCAACATAGATTAAAACTAGATCCCAACAACAACAGAAACTACAAAAAGCCCACACACTCATGAAAACTAAGCAATTCCCTGCCAATGGTCATTGGGAAAGGAAAAAAAAATGAAAAATTTAAGACTTCCTAGAATTAAATGAAAATGAGGGCACAACTTGCCCAAACTTACGGGACACCATGAAAGTAGTGTTGAGGAAAGGTCATAGCACTAAACACCTTCATAAAGAAATTGGAGAGAACACATATTAGCAACTTACCAGATCACCTGAAAGCTCCAGAAAAAGAAAAGAAGCAAACACACCCAAGAGGAGTAGACAGCAGAAAATAATCAAACTCGGCACTAAAATCAATAAATTAGAAACAAAGAGAGCAAAACAGTCAAGAAAAATGGAGTTGGTTTTTGAGAAAATCAACAAGATAAGAGAAACCCCTTGCCCAACTAACTAAAAGACACAGAGAGAGTACCAAAGTTAACAAAATGAGAAATGAAAAGGGGGACATTATGACACTGAGGCAATCCAAGGATTCATTAGGTGTTACTTCAAAAGCCTGTGTTCCACAAAATTGGAAAATCTAAAGGAAATGGATAATTATCTTGATAGATTTCACCTACCAAAATTAAATCAAGAGCGGGTAATCAGCTTAAAGAGCTCTATAACCCCTAAGGAAATAGAAATAGCCATCAAATCTCCAAACCAATAATAATAATAATAATAATAATAATAATAATAATAATAATGAGGAATTCTATCAGACATTCAAAGAAGAGCTATCACCAATACTCTCGAACTATTCCACAAAATAGAAACAGAAGGAATACTACCAAACTCATTCTATGAAACCACAGTCACCCTGATACCTAAGCCACACAAAGACTCAGCAAAGAATTCTATTTCAGACCAAGCTGCCTTACAAACATTGGTACAAAAAGATCCTCAATAGATACTTGCAAACCGAATTCAAGAAAACATCAAATATATTATCCGCCTTGATCAAGTAGGCTTTATCCTTTTGATGCAGGGGTGGTTCAACATATGAAATCCATCAACGTACTCCACCATATAAATAAACTCAAAGAAAAAAAATCACATGATCATATCTCTAGATGCAGAAAAAGCCTTTGACAAAATCCAACAATCCTTCATGATTAAAGTCTTGGAGAGATCAAGGACACAAGGCCCACCCCTAAATATTAAAAAAGCTATATTCAGCAGGCCAATAGCCAACATCAAAATAAATACAGAGAAACTCAAAGCAATCCAACTAAAACCATGGACAAGACAAAGTTGCCCACTTTCTCTCTATCTCTTCAATATAGTACTAGAAGTTTAAGCTATAGAAATGAGACAACTAAAGGAGATCAAAGGGAATACAAAGCAGAAAGGAAGACGTTAAAGTATTGCTCTTTGCAGATGATAGTATACATAAATGACCCCCAAAATTTCACTGGACTCCTGAAACTGACAAACTCCTTCAGGAAAGTGGCTGGATAAAGGATTAATTTTAAAAAAAAAATCTGTATCTCTCCTATACAAATGTCCTTATATACAAATGACAAACAAGAAAGAAATTAGGGAAACCATACCCTTCACCTAAGCCAAAAATAATATAAAGTATCTAGGAGTAACTCTAACGAAGGAAGTAAGGGCCTGTATGACAAGAACTTCAAGTCTCTGAAGATAGAAATTAAGAAGATATAAGAAGATGAAAAATCTGCCATGGTCATTGATCAGTAGGATTAAATTGAATAAAACGGACATCTTACCAATGGCAATCTACAGATTCAATGCAATCCCCATCAAAATACCAACACATTTTTTTTCACAGACCTTGAAAGAACAATTCTAAGTTCATGTGGAAAAATAAAACACCCCGAATAGCTAAAACAATCCTATATAATGACAGAACTTCTGGATGTATGTCCATACTTGACCTCAAGGAATACTTACAGAGCAATAGTAATAAAAACTTTATAGTACTGGCATAGAAAAAGGCTGGTTGATCAAGATCGAATCAAAGACCCAGAAATAAACCTGCACACCTGTACACACCAGATTTTTGACAAGGAAGCAAAAACCATACAATGGACAAAAGATAAATGGTGGTAGTCTAACTGTATGTATACATGTAGAAAAATGCAAATAGGATCATATTTACCACTCTGCAGAAAACTCCAAGAGTATCAAAGACCTCAACATAAAACCAGATATATTAAACGTACTAGAGGAGAAAGCATGTATGAGCCTTGAACTCAGTGGTACAGGACACAATTTCCTGAATAGAACACCAACAGCTCAGGTTCTAAGATTTAAAATTAACAAATGGGACCTCCTGAAACTGAAAAGCTTCTGTAAAGCAAAGGACATTATCAATAGAATGAAATCGCAGTCTACAGATTGGGAAAAGATCTTTACCAGTCCTATATCTGACAAAGGCTAACATCCAGAATATATAAAGGACTCAAGAAATTAAACCCAACAAACCAAGAAATACAATTAAAAAGGGCATACAGTGCTAAACAGAGAATTCTCAATAGAGGAATTTCAAATATTGGAGAAACACTTAAAGAATAAACAGGGAAATGCAAATCAAAAGGAGAGTCCATCTTACACAGGTCAGAATGATTAATATCAAAAACTCAAGTGACCACACATGCTGGCAAGGATGTGGAGAAAGGGAAACTCTCCTCCATTGCTGTTGGGAGTAAAAACTTGTACAACCACTTTGGAAATCAGTGTAGTGCTTTCTCAAAAAACTGTGAATAACCATATCTCAAGACCCAGCTATACTAAAACATAAAAAATGTTTTACCATACATGAAGGGCATTTGCTCAACCATGTTCATAGTAGCTTTATTTGTTATAGTCAGAAACTGGAAATAACCTAGATGTCCCTCAACTGAAGACTGGATAAAGAAACTGTGGTGCATTTACATAACAGCATACTATTCAGGATACTACTACGAAGAAATCATGAATTTGCAGGCAAATGGATGGAACTAGAAAAGATCATCCTGAGTGAAGCAACACAGACTCAGAAAGACACACATGATATGTACTCACTTATAAATGGAGTTTAGTCATATAGTGCAGGATAGACATACTACAATATACAGACCACTAGTTAGGGGAGTGGCGGATAACTCTGACATGAATTATGTTGCCTACTTCTTGATCACTCCCCCCGATGGGACTTCCCAACCAGGCCACAGGGGAGGAAGAAGAACTCAGTCCTCATGTGTAGAAATAAGCTGGGGTGTCTGGGTAGGGGGGCTCCCCTATTCTGGGTAATAGGGGATGCAGGAGGAAGTGGGAAGGGGCAAGAATAGGGAGAGGCCTATGAGAGATTTAAATTGAATCAATCAATAAAAAATATACAAGGCTTAAAATGTCCAGTGCCTTCTGTATTAATAATATGAGACTCTTGCAAGAAAGGACCAGTACAGTGGCATTTTATATCTCAAAGGTATTTAGAATTAATTTTTAAATTATCACTTCTTGCAAAGTTTATGGAGGTACACTTAAAAGTATATGACATAATTCTATATTTAGCATCAAGTTAACAATCATATAAATGAAAAAGTACATATCTTATCCCCTTCCTATCTTTTGTCCATGCTGTAGGTGAATCTTCTCAAGATCCAACATATTTAGGTAACTGTTCCAGTTTTCAGCCTTCAGTGTTTCGCCTCTCACCTTCAAAGCTGTCCCTTGTTCTTAAGCTATGCTCTGAGCATGTACTTTATGATTGATCCTGTCTCATTTCTGCAGCCTTATTTCAGATCTCTTCCCACCAGTTTATATCTTATTACTTTGAACTTCTTTCCATTCTTCTAATAAACAACATGTTTTATTTTTATCATGCTTTCCACAGTCAATGTCCTCTGGTTGTTGGGCTTATCAAGGCTATCTCTGCCATTATGTCTTCCTTCAGAAAGGCTTTTCTTACTACCCCAGTAATGCACTCGCTAGTTCACAGACAACAGCACCTCCTCTAATACACTCCATTGAAATTATGCTAATAATTGCAGTCTAACACTGCTCTCTTTAAATCAAGGAATTTGCATTTTCAGTGCCTAGCATAATTTTGGTACATGATGGATATGTATTGAGTAGGTGAATGTAGTTCAGTTCATTAGCTATTTCCTGAGTAAGCACAGTGCAAGGGATGACTGGGTATAGTCCAAGGATGATGCAGTCTAGAGGTAGCTGCTAGTATGCTTGGATATTTGGGATAAGCAGGCTTCACCTTTCACATCATCCTGTTCAAAGATTACTGTTCATTGTAATGCAATTTGGTTTATGTTTGAGGAGATATTTGTCTTTTAAAGTGAACATTGAATCATGTCTTTCTATAAATGAACAAATCCTGCTGTTTCCTTTACAAGAGTATCTTGATTTCATGCAATAGAGTTACCATACTCATCTGTTCTATATAAAGTGAAAAAAAATGTTCGTTATGTTTAAATATTACTATAATTTCAATTGTTATTCAAGTTTTCATCCTAATCTTGTATGTATAGGTCTGTGATCATAAAAATTGAATCTTCATTGCCTCCGTGAAATATCTGAAAATCCCCTTTCATACACAAGTGTGTCCTCAAACGTTGATAATCTAGAACCATTAGCAAACTTTAATGTATTTTTAAGCTTCTTTGACTTTGATTTAGACATGCTACTTTTCTATTCGTCTCATAAATATGCTCTAATATTTTTCTTTGGCTGGAGATATAATATGGATATTTTATTTCTATAGAAAATTATGGTTAAGTAATTGCTCTATTACCAAGTGAAAAAAGACATTTGGATTCTAGATTCCCAAGTATTCACAAAATAATCTTTAGAAGTAGAAGATTCAATATTGTTAATGTATGTAGTTTGCATACAAATAACAGCTATTAAACTGTTGAGGGTAGCATTTAAGCCACAGGATACTGAGCTGCTCATTTCCTGTTGGCAGTTTTCCATGTAAATGAGGAACAATTTTCTGAAAAGCTATGTATTTCTGTCTGATTTTATTAAACAATACAATGAAGTCATTTCATTTGGGTATCATTAGTTTTGTTATTAACATAGATATCCTAAAAGATTGGCAGACTTTCTTTACATTATGTCACGTTACTTTATTCTATAAGCATACCTTTTATATGTATCTCCCTTTCAATTCATCTTTGTTCTCGGAGTGGGCTTTCTTCTTTCTCCTCAATGATCACTGAACCATTCTGTTACCTTGTGGCATATCAGTTTTCGTAGTTAGTGGTAATGGTTGCTTTATTTTCATTCTTCTTTCTCCTCTTCTTTTTGAGAAGTGGTCCTTGCTATACTTCCCTGGTTGGTAGTGAACTCATGAGATCAACCATTTCTCCCACCTCCGTTTCTCAAGGAATAGACTATAGGTATACACACTTATCCAGAGCCCCTGCAGCTGGACAACAACTAGAAAAGGCCTCTTGAAATAATCTCCTAAAAAAGTGCCCCATAATGACAATTCTGATAGGAAGAACAGCTAGGTGAAGATATAGTTATTTCAGCAATCATTTATGTTACTGGATCTTTAGGTCAGAAATGAAAAACAGTCTTAGATCAAGAAAATTACTATGGTGAGTGTTCATCTGAGCATGCTATAAAACTGCTTATACAGAAAGGCACTGGAGAGAAATTAATTTTCTTAAGTATTTCATAATTGATGGTGGTGTAATGTTTATCATTAATGTTTTGTCTTTTGGGGAATGATTAAAAGAAAGACCAGGCCCGTAGTTCTTAAAGTGCTGAAATTAAAAATAAATAGGTATTTTATCATCCATTCTGATGTTCTTATCTGCATTATACAGAGAGAGACACAGAAGCAAGATGGCTTTAAAACTCTATGCAGCTAATTTGTTACATTAACATTTGACTAATGATGCTTGAATCGAAACAAGAATTTAAGCATGTTCCCTTCATTATTATTCTGTCAATAGGTATTTGTGTAATGATATGTTAGATATTAAACAGGATTAGAGAACATTTTCCTGAAACTTGAAATACTACACTTTGGTTTCTGTATTGCCTCTTACTGCATAAGGGAACAAACTTCTCCAGACCCAAAATGAACTCCTGTTTTGATTTGCATAATTTTTGTGGACCACCTAATTGTAAACAACAATAAAACATGCCTTTACTTTTAGCATCAATATAAACCCTTCAGATATTTAATAATATTAATCTGATATTGTGTGAATTCTCCCTTTATGTTAGACACACTGATAGAGTTTCTTTGTTCATAAGCTTAGTGTCCAGGAAAATACAGGCATTATGTAACTACCCCAATGAATAGGAACTCTGATAAGTGCTGAAAAACACCTTGGAGGGGTCTGGGGGGAAAAATAATAGGAGGCATGTAGTCTGAGAGTCAGGACTCTAGGTTCCCTCTGAGTGTAAGAACATTAGAGTAAAACCCAAGGAGCAAGAACAACAAATCCTGTACAGAACTAAGCCTATCGTCACAGAAAAAGTTTAGGGAAGAGCCCTGAAACATATCTCCCAAGCATCCAGAATATGGTCTGGAATAAGGTTGGAGAACTTAGACCCAAATGATATCAGAGAAATCCTGAGGCCAATTTTGGAGCTTTTATCATAAATAGAAAGAAAAATTTTCAGAGCGAGGATGGAGGATGGTAAGGAGATTGCAACACACAAGAGAAAAAAAAATCAGAAGTTTGAGATCTTTGGCCTTTTGTTGTTGTTGTTTCATAGATTTTCTTTTTTCTTGAGTCTGGTCCTTAAGGAAATCCTAATAGACAAAATGCATGTGGGATTTTAGAATCTTGAAAATATTATTTTAAAATATGCATACTTCCATACCCTAAGTCAAAGATCATTACTATAAACCATATCCAATTCTCAGAGTTGCAAGCCAGGTGTAAAGAAATGGCACAAACACAAGAAAAGACAATTCATCGTAGGTGATTTAAATAACAGTGCAGGGCAATGTAGAGGAACTGTACTGTGCAAGCCATGCATAATTGCCATAGATAATTGCTTAATCTTTGTGCAGACTGACTAGCAAGAAGCTTGTGGTGCTGAAAGAAATCTGTAGGGTCTTTTAAAGAGGGAATATTTTAATATTCTGAAAGCATGTGTGCAAGACCAATACTAACATTATTGGAGGTTTTTTTATTAATTAGAATTTGGAGGGTTTTTTTTTTTCAGGGGGTAATTGAAAGTTATTTCAAAGTGACTACAATTTGGTGACAGGATTAAGGGATGTTATGAATAGAAAGACTGTACATATCAGTCATCATATCTAGGAGTCTTTTTTATTTTTAATTGGCAATTATATATATAATTATAGTTATAATTATATACAATAACAATATAACATACTGTTATGATATATATTGTTATTGTACATATTGCCATATTTTGTGCTACAATGGGGGTTTACTTTGTTGTGTGATAATCAACCTACATGTCAAATCCATTAAGTCAAATTTTTTATTTAAAATTTCTATTTATATTTTAGTGTACACTTAAGTGAGTGCATGTACACATATTTGTGGAGAACAGTTGGCATTATATATCTCCTGTATTATTCTCTATCTTTTTTTCTGAAATAGGGTTTCTCACTGACCCTGTAACCTGGTGATTGGATACACTGGTAGGCTAGGGAGCTGCATGATCCCTTGTTCTGATACAGCTCTCTCTTAAAGGCACTATTATGGTCCTTGGTTGGAGTATCAGTTTCAGAAAAGATCCCTATGTCTAGAATTTTTGGTTCTGTTGCTCTCCTTGTAGAGCTCCTGCCCCCACGTCTTTCATGCCCTCTTTCTTTCGTAAGATTCCCTGCATTCTGCCCAAAGTTTGGCTAAGAGTCTGATTCAATGCCCTGCTGGGTAGAGCCTTTCAGAGGCCCTCTGTGGTAGGCTCCTATCCTGGTCCCTGTTTTCTCCCTCTTCCAATGTCTATCCCATTTGCCTTTCTGAATGAGGATTGATCATCTTACCCAGGGTGCTCCTTCTTGTTTAGCTTCTTTAGGTGTAAGATTTTAGTATGTTTATACTATATTATAAAGGAAAGCAACAGAACCAAAATATCTGTGCTCAAGAGTATTTTCTGAGACTGATACTCCAACCAAGGACCATTTATGGATATAATCTAGAACCCCTGAACAGATGTAGTTCATGGCAGCTCAGTCTCCAAATGGGTGACCTAGTAAGGTGAACAGGGACTGTCTCTGACATGAATTCAGTGGCTGGCTTTTTGATTACCTCCCTATGAAGGGGGAGCAGCCTTACCAGACCACAGAGGAGGACAATGCAGCCACTTCTGATGAGACCAAATATGCTATGGTCAGATGGAAGGGGAGGAGGACCTCCCCTATCAGTGGACTGGTGGAGGGGCAGGGAGGAGAAGAGAGAGGGAGGGTGGAATAGGGAGGAGAAGAGGAAGGCAGCTATCAATGGGATACAAAGTAAATAAATTGTAATAAATGAAAAATAATTTTTAAAAAGGCAATATTATGCCTGGGGTTTACACCAATATTTCTTGCACTGAACAGCAAGCATTTCAACTGCTGATCTGTGACACCAGATTCCGTATCATTTTCTGATGTGGTAAAAATATTTAAAATCTCGCTTGCTGATTTTAAAATGTATAGTGCATTACTATTTATTATATCCTAAATGAAATATGCACTGTGATTTCATTTATATGTGGAATTTGAAAAAAGGAACTTAGAAGCAGAGGGGAGAATGGCTCTTTCCAGAATGTAGGAAAGGGAGGGATGGAAGAACACGAACTGTTTTCAAACCGTGTAGAATTTTGGAAAGGATGGCCTTTATTTTATAATTTAAGTGTTACAGGGACATGCTGTAGTCCTCAGAATAGACAAAGAGAGGAATCAACTTGACAGAGCACAAATACAGTGAAAAGTTGGTCAGAGATTAGAGGAGAGAAATGGTGAAATATACAGGCAGAATCCTGGCCTGAGGCCATAAAAGCATAGGATGTTAGATATGAGATTGGCAAGGAAGGAAAATTTTGAAAGAACAAATAAATGAGAAACCAAATAAAAGCAAGAAAAGATGGTATTGCAAAATTATTGACATGTGAATATGTAAGAAAAAAATGTTATGGTGTTCTACATAAGTACAAGTTTGAACCTCATAAATTCAGGAGAGGCTGCTGTGACTGCTTAATGAGTTGGGATGTTTGCTGAACTGTGAGTCAGAAAATCAATAACATCACTTACTGATAAAATGCATAGCTGGCCTGCTAACAGGAAGCCCTGTCTATACTGAGGCTGTGCCCTCCGTTGCTTTCAGAGCAGAGACTGTGCTACTTTCCAGTCCCAATGCACCTGAATCTCCACTCTTGTCTAATTCTGATACTTCGTCCTGCTAGGACAGCTGGTGGGCATTTTCCAGGCTTTTGTTTTGCACCTCCTATTAAATGTCATGTGTGTAGTCCCCCCCCCCCCAAAAAAAAATGCAGTACTCAATTGAAAGGCCAAACTTCTTTAGTGTAATTCTTCATGAATCTCTATTCTAAGAAGTACATGGTGGCAGTCATGACCTTAGTTGATGCTGCCAATCATTTCAATGCCTAGAAATTAAAAGTAGAACATTATTAATCAAAAACAAAGACTTTTATTCATATGTGTGCATGTATGTTCCCTCTATATCTTTATTCATTAATAGCATTACACAAGTGTAGTTAGACTTATCTATACTTCATCTTCATATAGTGAGTAATATAGTGAGTAATAGTGTAATAAGATATTCTAAAAGCAAAATGTCATCTTACTCAAAGGCATCTTTCAAAGTGTTTTTAAAAATTAATATTTTCATAAATTCTATGCTAGAAAACTGGAGAATTCAAATAATTCTAATTAAGTTCATACCATAATCATATTGTATATAACTACTTTCTACTTATATTTATCAAAAATTATCCTAACTTATATTCTAAACACATACATAAAATATAAATTTTGTTACAGAAATGTAGCCTTTCATATGCTGCAAAGATGGATACTTTATACTTTTTGTGTTTCTTTTTTTGATGGCTTTTGAATGAGAAAGTAGAGAAAAGCATCATTTTTACTACCTCCATGAATGTTTAAGCAGCTTTCTAGTTTTACATGTCTTGTTGACTCACGACAGTTCTATAATGAATGCTATTGTTTAAAAACATCTTATGCATTGGTGGGGATGATAGATAAATATCTCTGATATCTAAAGGACAACAGTGCCTCTAGAAGAGTCGTAAAGGCAAATGCAAATCACAAGTGAAGGCCCTGAGACAAGAGTGTGCATATTCACATTAATATATTAAAAAATATATTTTGAATTTCAGGTCATCAGTACAATGAATTCTTGATAATATGTATATGATTAACTCCAAATTTTGGAGTATAATATTTACGGTTTCACAGCTACATACATACATTAGATATCCACACCTGTCTTTTTTGAACAATGGATCTTACGTGTTTGGGTTCAGCCATCTTAAGATAGAAAATATTTAGAAAAAAATATACTTTATTTTGAACAGTGGTCTAGGTCCTCTCAATGCGTGGTCCTTAGAATATTAGTCTCTCTGGAGAGGACAGGAGTTCCAAAGGACCAAATATATCTGAGCACAGGGGTCTTTTATGAGACTGTTTCTCCAAACAAGGACCATGTATGGATGCAGCCTAGAGCCCCTGCTCAGATGTAGCTCTTGGTAGCTCAGTATCCAAGTGGGTATCCTACTAAGGGGAACAGGGACTGTTTCTGACATGAACTCAATGGCTGGCTCTTTGACCCCTCCCCCCTTCAGGTGAGAAGCAGCCTTGCTAGGCCATAGAGGAGGACTTTGCAGCCAGTCCTGAAGACACCTGATAAACCAGTATCAGATGTAAGGGGAGGAGGTTCTCCCTTATCAATGGACTTGGAGTGTGGCAGGGAAGAGATGAGAGTGTGAGGGTGGTATTGGGAGGGAAAGAGGAGTGCGATACAGCAGGGATACAAAGTTAACAAACTGTAACTAATATTAAAAAAAATAAAAAAAAATAACACTCTCTATAGGCACCCCTGTACCCAGGTATTTTGGTTCTGTTGTTCTCCTTGTGGAGTTCCTGTCCACTCAGTTTCCAAGTGGATTCCCCAGTAAGGGGACCAGTGGCTGTCTCTGACATGAACTCTGTGGCCAGCTCTTTGATCACCTCCCCCTATGGAGTGCAGTTTTACCAGGCCACAGAGTAACATGATGCAGCCATTCTGATGGAACCTGATAGGCTAGGGTCAGAGGGAAGGGGAGGAGGACCTTCCCTATCAGGGAACTGGGGGAAGCTGGGAGTGAGGGTACAATTGGGAGGGGATGAAAAAGGGGACTACAGCTTGGATACAAAGTGAATAAATTGTAATAAATAAATATGTAAATAAAATTAAATTTAAAAAAGAACTCAAAAAAGAGAAAAATTAAAACCACTTTATGTATACACTTTCTTGTCATTATTTCTGAAAGAGTAATGAATACTTACCTAAGATTTAAAACAAATGTTTTTAGGTAGTATGAATAACCTAGAGTAAACAGCATTACACATAGGTTACATGTAAATACTATACCATTTTATTCAAGAGAATCCAGCAAAGATATACTAGAACATGGCAGGCTGTGGCTAGAACTAATCCTTCCATACAGATGCATGACTGCATTTTCATGGAAATTATAACTATTGCTGAGACTCTTAACTGTGAGCTTTGATTAAGTATAAATTTCAAAATTTTTTCAGAGGATTATATAAATCATAATGTTTAAAATTTCTTTTGCAAGTGGTTTATGACTTATCTTCGGGAGACAGTTTCTTCCGGAGACTTCTGTTCTCATTAAGTTTTAAGGACAAAAATCAAAAGAGCACTTAGTTTATCAATCTCTCGTGTATTTATTCTTCATTTTGTATACAACATATCAAAAGAACTATGATAAATGTCCAAAAACAAAACATGGTTTTGACATTCTCAGGCATTTTTGGGGGGCTACAGAAGCTGAGAATAAAATGTTGGCAAAGTTTTATCTCCAGGTAAGTACAGTCACTTGGGAACTTTACACATGATGTTCAATTTATCCTTAGCAAATACGTTTGCCATGACAAAACAGAACATTTTATGCTTATTTCCACAGGTAAAAGAAATCCATTGGAGTGTCTTCAATTTGAGTGAAGGCTTCAGTTCCCCTAAGCTTTCTATACAGACATCTTCATAGCTATATTTGAGCCACCTTTACAGCGACTTTAGACTCAGTTTGATGTTTTGTAAATCAAGGAAAGATATTTTATTTAAATGAATTAAATATCTAGTACATTTAGAGTCATGATATTATAAAGATCAAATTAGCATATTAGATACTTTAAAGACCATAAATCTATATACAGTGTTTTTGGTCTTAGTTATTGGTCTTTGAGTTATTAGATATAAATCAACACTACATTGCTGGGGTATGCAAACTCAAAAATTACATTACTAAGAGGGGGAATGTGAGCTTTTTAAATGCAGTAGAGATCACTATAAACACTAGTTTTGAAGCTAAAATAAGATTCCATTGAGCAATAAACAGTGGTGGTTGCCTTTAAATTAGTTTTTATAAGCAGTAGCATTATTATTGTTTGAGTCTGAAATGTTCTCCACAGATTCATTTGTTTAATGTTCCCTCTCCTTCTTGTGACACTATTTTGAAGGATACAGAAGCCTTAAAAGAAGGAGGTTGCAATAGGAAGTAGGTCAGTAAGAGTGAGCCTCTGAAGGCAATGCCCAATCCTGGTTCCAGCCAGTATCAATGCTTCCTGGCTGCACTGTAAGAACCTGCTTCCTTCCACTTCCCCTCGGTGACAATCCTCAGTGCCTTTCTGACACACTGTGCTGAGGAACTAGGACCTATACAACTATCATCCCTTAAAGTCACTTCTGTCAAGTGTTTGGTCACAGTGGTACACAGGTAATCATTACAGCCACAAATTGAGATGTGCAGCTTAGCAAGTAACAAACAATGATATGAGCAGGCTTGGAAATGGAAGACAAGGGGCCATGTTCCTGGAATGGGAACAAGAGCTCCAAATAGAATGAAAAACAATAAAATTGGAAGTGATAGTTTTCTTTTGTAAATGATTCTATTGCAACAATGTAAATGATATGTATCTTCAAGCTTTTGATTGAAAAGTTTGTGGAAGAATAGTTTTCTAACCAATCCATTTGGAGTTACTTTTCCTGAGAGACTTAAAATAACTTAAGTAATAACCAATCAATCAAGAATAGAAATAAGAGCATATTAAACCTTATTAGTATAGACTATATATGATTGAATGTCCATTTTGAATTACTGCCTGAATGAAATTGACAGATCAGATGGCTTTTAGTTGATGAGCTGGAGACTGACAAAATCCTTACTAAACAATAGAGGAGTCCAGAGGTTTGTATGAGCATAGGGAAACAAAGCTTTTATAAAATCTTGAATTCAGATCATTTCCATAATAGTCCTGAGACACTGTAATGTGATTTTCTGAGAACCTACATCTACTGTAGAAGAGAAGTGCTGAAAGTATAGCAGGCATGGGTGTGGCCAGAAGAGAGAGTCAGGAATGTACAAGGTGAAAGTGAAGAAGATAATGTGGAGACCTGAAGAGCTAAACCAGGAAGACATGGAAGATGATCGAGAGCATTACTTCCTTCCCTGAAACTGTCCCTGCAACAAGGGAAGTGTCCTGTATGTGCTGCCCGTAGGGTGGCCAGAAGCCACATGTGACAACTAAAACACTCTATGCTCCTAATAGCTGCTGGGTTGATACGGGCAGCTACAGAGAATGTTAAACTGCCCCTGTGTCACATCAGTTGCTTTTCTACTTGGCTAACCAGTGAAATCCCTAAAATACAGTCTGAAACATATTCTTAGGCCAGGGACATTTCCTGCCTTGTTAATAATTTTTTATTCTATCAACGGCCAGGGAGCATCTCTGATCCCGACGTCAGGAGAAAGGCAACAGCCATGTCAGTGTTCCTGGCCTTTCACCAATTGCTTGCTCTCCTCCATTTATTCAAAACTTTCTACAGGGCTCATTAAAAAAAAAAAAATGTTCACCTCTCTAAGTGCTATTTTTCAGCTCTTCCTTAAAGCCTGTCATCTAAATTAGACAAAACTCTGACATTAAACTTAACACTCAACTTGTTATTCTTTTGGCTATAAATCATAACTGTTACCTGTTTATTTTCCTCAGCTACTGAAGAGCAGAGCTCTAGAAAGCTTGTCTTTCTCATGCGTATAGCCATTTATCCATGTTATACCAGCCATTAGCATGGACTGAGTACTCTGAGTACTCCACACATACCAGGCAAACTGTCTGAACCAAGAATATATAGCTGTTAAAGAGATGTTTCAACAAATTAGTTTCTTGTTTGCTAAACAACATATATACAGACATATACATATATACACATATGTTTATATGGATATGGATGTCTAGACACATATATTTGTAAAATCCTAGCCACAGAGTACCTGGAGAGACTTACGCAGAACATCAAGTTTTTCCTTGAAAAGCCCATTGCACAGAAAGGATAATACAGCATCAGTTCAAAGACATTATTTAGGTAGTAATTAACAGGGACGAAAGTCACATAACTTCTGTTGCTCATGACGTATAAAGTCTAAAGCCTTTGTGTTTTGTGGTCCCACTGGAGCTTACTGCCAACCTAAAGTAAGTTTGTCTCTTGGCTATTTCTATTGTACATCAGATTTATTCTTTATACTTTTTTAAAGATAATTTTATTAAATTTATTTAGTGGGAGGTTAGTGAGTGAGTGTGCATGTCTGTCTCTGTGTGTTTGATGGCAGCCATGAGCATAACAGAGCATGCGTGGAGATCAATGCACCACATAGGTCCTAGAAGTCACACTCAGCTTGGGCCTTTTACTCACCAGGTGGCCCCAGCGGCTTTCTTTAGAGTTGTACGAGCTGTGGAAGCTTTGGATGATTTCACTTTAGGGTATCTTCTTAATTTGTTTTCATGGTAGAATGTAAAAAGCACTGTGATTTACCATGTGCAAAACAAAACAAAATAAGAGCTATGGATCCTGGATTAGCAATTTATTAGAGAAAGAGAAAATAGTCTGTTATTGCCTGGAATGGCAGGAGAAATAAGGACCAAATTATCTCCCAGGGAAAAAAAATTAGTTATTTTCTGTCATTGTATGAGTGAAATATGGCAGCTGTCTTGTTGAACTGATTCCATTACTTAAATAAGCACAGGATATTTTTAATAAATTTTGTTATACTGGGAATGAAATTGACTGTGCAACATTAAAGCTTGCTAAAATAGGACACTATTTAAGGTATGCATTTTAAAGTTAAATATAAAAGTGGTTATACACATGAGGAATATTTATTAGCATTTGAAGCAAAGCTATATATCATCTGACAAAGGCAAATAGGAAATCTGTCTCCAAGACAACCAGGAATTTTTTTATATTTATTTTTTATTATTCGGTGTGATTCTCCATATTCTACAGCTATGTAGAATGTGTATGAGTGTGTGAGAGAGAGAGAGCAAGAGAGAGAGAGATGGAGAGAAAGAGAGAGAGAGCAAGCTAGGGAAAAAAGGAAAGGAGGAGGAAGAAAACAGTTGCAGCAACACAGAAATACCCCATGCTAGTATGGCATGAATCTGATTTTTTTTTCTCAAAACTATGAATTTAATGGATGTTAAATTGTTTTCATGTACAAACTGAGGATTACATTGAAGTTAGTTAATTGTTTGTATCTGTGCATAGTCCTAATTTTTTTCTAAGAACCTGGGAAACAACACTGAATTTTGAAAATATCAATTCTCATCTTATCTTGGTTTAAATTTTCATGTCTTCCTTCATCCATTATCTGCCCCGTACTCAGATAGATACCTCCAGAAATCCAATGGGAAACCACAGCAGATCTTAAGTGTTCACAGGGAATATACGCTTTGGCTAGATTGCATGATGTCATGATACAGTGAAGCATACAAATCTAAAAGTGCTCCCGAGAGCTCTCCGCAAATTGTAGATGGCTTTCCGAGGGATGCCATCGGATGTCTTTATGTTTGAACTCTATTGGTTCCTTCATTTGCTCCACCCACAAAGTCAAACATAACTGATTTTAATATTAGTTGCTTAGCAGGTGGTATTTATGGAAGCAGAGGCTAATAAAATGCCCAAGTTACATAATATTTCCTATTAATGCCCCTTGCTAAGAAAAAGCAGAATTTGACTTCCTTCTCGATTTCTGAGTAACTATGTGGGCCACGTATTGCTGCTTAAGATTTTATCTGCTATACTTGTCGCATTTCCAGGACGTCTCTTCTAAAGACTCCCTACCAAGTTGGTTTCCAGGTTTTGCCTCTAATTTGTTGCTAGGATATGCCTCCATAGGTAGAGGGAAGTTGAGAAGATGAAAGACAGATGACTCCCAAATGGTGACAATTCCAGAATGAGTCCCTAAATGACAGCAAGTGATTCCTTTATCTGCTTCTTTTGCCCAAAGGGGCATATTAGAGAGCAGATAATCACCTTATGAACTCATGTCCTATACACAGATGGATTGGTTAGTCGGAAAAAAATTGCATTAATGGTCTGTGAAATGCAGATGAAGTAATTATTTAGATAGCTCCATCAAAACACGAGCTTGTTCTCATCTCAGAAATTTAAATGAGTCTAAGGAGCATGTGGTGTGCCCCAGTAATTTGGCATAAACATTTCGGTTCAAATTGTATGAGTTAAGATACAAGCTTAATTTGTTACTTCAAATAACTATTAATCCACTTGCTTTGTGAATTAACATATTTTTATTTCAGTGTTTGGTGTGCATAATAAGAGAGGATTTCATTTTCATATTGTGATAACTGACTAACTACATGTTTTAAATTATCAAAAAAAAAAGCATTATGGTTGAAAAAACACTAAACTTAAAACCCTGATATTTTCAAAATAAAGATTCATAAGTTGGTATTCAATATCGGTAGAAAACATAAATTTACCATACTCTTTTATACACATGCTTTTTAAACATAAGGATAAGGACCAAATTTCTAGAAGGTGCTCTGATCTCATCTAAGCTATTATTTTTCTCTGAAGACAGTATTTTTGACATAATTTTCTTCCTCCTTCAACATTGCAGTTTCTCTGCTGCTGGATACTGAGATTTATTTATTTTACATTTTTTAACTTTATTTTTTATATTAATTACATTTTATTCACTTCGCATCCCAACTGAGGCCTCCTCCCTCTTTCCTTCCCAATGCCACCCACCCTCCCTCATTTCCTCTCATGTCCCTCTCCCAGTCCACTGATAGGGAAGGTCCTCCTCCCCTTCCCTCTGATTCTACTCTATCAGGTCTCATTATGAAGATAGAAACTAAACTAAACTAAAGCTCTCATATAAAACTTATATTTTTGAACATGAGAATAACAATTGTGTAATTCTTAAAACTTCACATTGTTGAACTACCATTCTGTATTGCACTTATGCCAATTATTCAGAGCAGCATTTCAAAATAAACAAAATCAGTAGTAAATTTATTAAAATGCAAATATCAAGACCCATCTGAATGTCCAGATCTATCTGGTACTTGGGAATTCACAGGATATCGTTTTTCCTCAAATAATTATCCATTTGTTTATTTATTGTTTTCTGTTTTAGATAAGGTCTTGCTGTTTTGCTCTAGCTAGTCCTGACTCACAATAATTCCCCTGCCTCCATCTCCCCTGTGCTATGATTACAGGAGTAGACCACACACCTGACCTCATCCATGTGTGTATTCTTAACTAATTTGTTTTAACAATCCTGTTCTGTACTAGCTATCAGGGAAAAAAAAAAACTTAAAGAGTACTATTTTTTAAATAAAATATTTGATTTGTTATTAAAATATAAGGGAATTCATGCCTGATACTATAAAAATGGTCAAAAGCACATAGAGAGATTGTGAAAATAAAATTAAATAAATACGTATAAATAAATTAATTAAAAATATATCAAGATAAGGAGCAGATGGCAAATAACAACGTGAATGCCTGGTAATTTTTATTTTAAATAGTAGCTTCATTTGGGAAATGTAGGTGTGTATGTGTTTTTAAAAGATAAATAAGATGGTTAGCTTCCTTCAAAAGGATTGCACATAAGAAATGAAGGACAAGAGGAGATTTGTGTACAGGTATTTCTTGAAAACTGAGCTTCTCAAATAAGCTGTTGAACTGACACCTGACGGTTGCATAGAGTTTTGAAAACACAAAACACACGCTATAGAACTAAAGAAATTAATATGGGTTTGAATATCTTCCATCACTTGACACAGTCTATGTAGACAGGTAGCCACATTAAAAATACAAATGACCTTGAGACCATGGTCAGAAAATGTTAAGATGGTGTGTAAATGCTCCCCTCCCCCCGCCTCAGGCTAATATTATCAATTATATTTTTAAAGGATAATTAACAGAATTACTTTCAAAATGTCAATTCTGAAATACTACTTTAAGCAATATATTTTTTGAAATCATTTTTACTTAACTAAAAGCCTACTCATTTTTTTAATTGCCTGTAACTTTTTTCCAAGTACAACTTTTTTTTTTTCTGCCATTTTAAGCACAGTACTAAAGATGCTTACAAGGTACATAAAGGTATCAAGTTTCATTGACATAACCTTGTAGGGTTTTTGTAAGTCTGAGGAAGAGAGAAAGAGAAGGAAATGGAGATGGGATTGAACATTTGATGTTGCACTTGTAAATTAAAGTTAAATTATCAAAAATCATCACCTGGTCTAATCATCAAAGATTTAAAAAAAAATGTCCCTTTGTTAAGGACACATCTAAATATGCCTTAATATCCTTGCCACCATTCTGCATAGGAAAAATGATTCTTAATATATGGTTTGAGAAATTGGAGCCTATAAATATACAAACAAAAAATCCTGATGGCTGGAAATTAATGTATTTCTTTGTTCTTAAGCCATGCCATCATCCACAGCATGGACCTCCCCTAGAGAATGTAAAATCAGTGTTAGAATTTAATCTTTAACACATGTTATCCAGGATCAGGTACTTAGCCCCATGCTAAACAGCAGAAGTAACTTGAGGGAGAAATAGTATAATGAATGTGGTTAGACTTTGGCGAAAGACTATCAAAAATAGCAGAGATGAGCATAATTTTATTATTCAGTAACACTTGAGACTGAGTTTTTCTAATATAAAAAAAAATACATAGAAACACCAGCATTAGTCAGTATACTTCAGAGAAAAATGCAGGATTGAGCAATGAGGAATGGAGGGGAGTTCATGCGGAAACACCTTTACATGATACTGTAAGAGGAAGAAAACTCTCATAATATGACATCTTTAATGTGGAAAAGCAGAACAGCAGGCTGTGTGGAGTTTTTTGAAACCTAGGGGCTGGTGTCTGGAGACAGTTCTCTGTTTACACTCACACCTGGAGGAACAGTGCCCAGAAGTTCAGAGTACCAGTTCTAAAAGACACAACAAGATCTCTTTCCTCCATTTATTCCAGGTGAACAAAAGCTCCTTCATCAGCCAGGATGCTTCTTTTACCCTCTATGGCAGGATAAAGGTTTTTTGATCGGTCTGCTTATTTCAATGATAATGTCTTTAGGGAGAATTCTTCAAAGACATCCAGATATATTCTACCACCGAGTACACCTTATTGGCGTCAAGTTGATATTCAACCTCCATTATATTATAACAAAAGTCCTAAGTACTTGTTTTTGTACAAAAACTTATTTCTGGCACCATTTAAAAGATACTGGTTATAGTACAGAATAGCAGCAAAGGGAGAAATCATTTACTAGGAAGAATAGGTTTTAGTGCTCAGCAGCACAGCAGAGTAAGTACCATCAACCTTATAGCTCTCAAATTCTAAGAGATGGTTGTGAATACTCAGGACAAAGAAGTTTAAAAACCTTAAGCTTGGACTGCAGACATGGCTCAGTGGTTATAAGAGCATTGGCAGTTCTGGTTTTTGTCCCCAGCTGGTGCATAGAGGGTCCCAACTGTCCACAATCCCAATTTTGGGAATCTCAACATCCTTCTCTGGCCTCCGGAGGCACTGAACACACTTAGTGCATCTAATATATGAGTAAAACACTCATACACATAAAAGCACAAATAAACTATACAAAGTGAATACATTTTAATAACTAAAATTAAATTTAACTTTTTTTAAAATGTGGTGATATGTCTGCTAATTTATGTAAGTTGATCATTGTTTATAATATACATGAATCAACATATTTTGATCTTTTGAATACATACAATTATATCAAGTATAATAGAAAAGTATTTTAAAAGATTATCAGGGAAGTGGGGCTGAAGGTGGTATTTTTATTGGCATATTAGAACATAGAAGGAAACTAGGTGTATTCTATGTAGATCTGAAACACTTCACTTCAGCTAAGAGTGATTGGTAGATATTTTGACAGCCATGTAAACCCCATTTGGCTATATTTTAAGTGACTAGGGAGAATATAGTTGATTGGCTAGAGGAAAACTGCCCCTCAGTGACAGAATATACATTTAACAAGAGCAAGGCCATTACCTCTATCCTGGTATCACATAACATTAAAAAAGTGATTGGAATATTGATAGCAAGGAGATCAGAAGAAAAGGCATTTAAGTAGACACCTCAATAAGAAATGCATTTGTAGTTATTTATATTACATATGAATGCTCTCCAACGAATGACTCCACCGCTAAAAGCAGTGTTTATACCAGTTGCTTGGGTGAGCCATTCTGTGACGCCCAGCCAGTCCCTCTCCTCTGTCATTGGCCCATGAACTCATGCCTAAAGTAACAATGCATCATTGTAACTCTAATAGAAGTTATACACAAACTTAGCAACAGAAATTTTTACCCACTGATAATAATGGGACTATGCTCTGTGCTGAGGACCCATTTACCATCAATAGAGACCAATATGGTGCCTATAATATAACATACCCCAATTTTTTGGGTAATAGAAGTGCTATTATTTTTTACTAATTTAGACACAAATGTATCTTAATTTATGCTGGTTTTGTGTGTTTACAATGCTGCTTATCTTGGAAATATTATAATTCAAGAATGCCTATTATAGCAAACATGAAAACTTAGCAGGATAGAGTGGAGGAAAGCATTGATTCTGCTCTCCCATGCTTGCATGACTGATAGAAGTTGCTCAGTGTTGCCACCGCCCAATGTCTGGTATTGTCCTGTATCTCAATAGCTTGAGATCCAACCTCAAATTGAACTACGGCTTCTGCTGAATCCCCATTACCTGTGTGTTGGGGGGAGGGAGGTCCCTACATGTGTCTCATTGTCAGTAGCAAAATGATCTGCAGAAATGAAAATTGGTTCAGTAAGGTTTTAGTTAGCCGGCGCTGGTGCAAACTTCTCGAGTCCGACACAAGGTGGTTTATTTTAGACATATAGCACAGCACAGTTTTGGAAATTTCCTGATGATAATTAACTAACTTGGCCTTCAGTATGCATCAAACCTGAAGACATGTTTTCATTGAGGCTCTTTACAAAGTACACATGGATTCTTCTATAAAGATGGGTTCTGATGATTTAGAAACTGCTCAAGATAAGGAGGTAGGGAGAACAACTGAGGTAAACCTAATAGCCTGTGAGAGTCAGTATTGGCCTGTTCCCTAAGATAACACAAAGTATGTTAAACTGTTGTAAAGTACAAATGATGTCTCTCATAAGAATGAGACTAGAAACAATGTTCAAGATTAGTGTGGGGACGTCTGGAATAAACAAATATAATATTCTGGGCGATTTGGGTGAAGCCTTGTGCTACAGAGAGCAAAAGATCATCAGGTTGTAAATTACATCCTTTCCCAGCATTTCAAGTGGGCAGAAGCACGTGTGCTTAACTTTTCCTGGTTTCCGTAGTATCTGTGAGCACGAGGGACTCTTGGCCTCTACTTTTACCCATGACTCATCATAAAGTTGAAAATAATAAAAGAAAACATAAGGAAGTTTATACTAATTCTATGTCCTCTATGCTTGCTCTCTGTGTCAAGTCTATGTAGATATATTTACCAGAGCACTGGGATCAATTTTGGATAATACTTATCAGTGAGTAAAAAATGATTGGAAAATGTTGATAATCCTACTTTTATCATTACCTAAAATAATAATTTATAATTTTAACTAATTTCGAACAAATTTGTATATTAAGGCACAGATGTTGTGAATATAGTAATACTATCATAATGAAAAATGCTTACAAAATAGACAATTGTTATATATTAGTCATAGTTAATATTAATAAGAATATCTTGCTCTAAATATAAAAATTTATGTTAAGAATTTGTACATTAATTGGCATGGCTGAAAATCTAAATGGCTTTCTATCCATGAATGATTATTAGCAAAATTAAGATCTACCATCTAGATTACAAGGATATACACAATATCTTACTTAATGCTTTATTATCTATATATTAAAAGATTTATCCAAAATAAATGGAAGCTGTTTAAATTGTGTAATCCTGATTCAAAATGTTAGACATAGCCATAATTACTCAACAATCTTATTCACTAAAGATTATGTCTATTGTCACACCAACAACTATAATAAGAACCGAGGGTTTATTCCCTGTAACCTTTTCAGGACAATCTATCAAGCCATCTGTGGTAATGTTCTTTCTGCTCAGGAAATGATGATTAGCATATGGCAATGTCAAATGATTTTAATTTATCTTTCATTAAACACAAAACAACATGTCATCTCTTCAGCAGACTGGAGATTGTTTGCTTTTTTCATTATGAACCACCACACAAAGGATATTATCTACTCATTTCCCTAGTGTTATGCAAAAAAAAAAAAAGAAGAAAAGCAGAAACAGAGAGAGAGAGAGAGAGAGAGAAAGAAAGAAAGAAAGAAAGAAAGAAAGAAAGAAAGAAAGAAAGA